>NC_070647.1:9612071-9786846 GCF_947347685.1 Pleuronectes platessa
CCTCCACTTCCTTCCTGAACATGAGCTGCTCTCCAGACCTCCCCTCCCTCTCCTGCCTTGTCATCATGAACACCATACCTCATCATACTTCTCTTTATCTCCGTCACTCTGTTCTTACTCACATCCTCACACCACCGTATCACTCAGGTTCAGGTTCTACACAGGGTTAACGCATCATCATGAACTCGATGGTCCAATTGTCCTGCGTAATCTCGTGGTATGTTAATGTATTTTGACGTGACATGACATTTTATTTCCCCCAAATCACTTGCTAGAGGCGCATTATATATAATGCATATATTCATTTCTCGGTATCCATGAAAACAGGAGGAGCTTCACATCTTGTAAACAAAGGAAAATGTTATTCAGCTGTTACCAGACTGTAAAACCACTGGTTTGCTTATTTCTTTCATCTATCATCTAATAGGCTGTGAATGTGATGCATGTCTGGAATGAAAAAGGTGACCTTTATTTTTAGTTCATAACTTGTCCTCTAACACGTCTCTCTTGGCTAATGTGAGATCTTGGGAAGGCAGGAGGGATCAATGGGTTGGACTTCTAAATTAAGAAAAGCAAATAAAAGAGGAGATGTTTCTTTGCTTCGTGTTTGTTTACCATCTGTCAGAATGCCATGGAAACCATGGGTGTTGGTAGTGGTAGCCACAGAAGTCCATAGGGGTTTGTTAGTGAAAACTTTATACAGCCTCAGTCCATGTGCACACACAACTATGCAACAATGAAACTACAGTGCTCCGAGTACCCATAAGATCCCAACCACTGTCCTAACTTTATCTTTATACCAGAGGTTGGGCATACATTTTTTTTACAGCAGTGGTCAAAGGTTGCAGTGAGATCAGCGAAATAAAAATGTTTTTCTTATAAAATAATATTGACACTGCAAGTTGTTGAATTTTGTCGAGTGTGAATAACAACGACCTATGGACAAAAGTTTAGTTGGCCAAAGTTTTCGTATATGTAACTAAAAATAAATCGGACCAGCCAAGGCAAGTTTGTACCTTGTCGATACCAAGAGAAGTCACAGCAGAGATATTCAAGATGGCCCAATGCACAGAATTGACTGTGTCTCAACAAAGTTAATGTAGATTTGCCTTTCGCTGCCCTGATACACTGATGTCTGTCAACTAGGAGCAGTTGTTGTCATCACAGACAAGACTAATGATGACTTATCAAAACTGAAGGAATAATCTCAGTCCAGTCTGTGGGTCAAATCCAGTGGGCCGGCACTTTTTGTCTAACTCCAGTTACTGTGAAGGTGAACACGGCAAACTTCATCTGTGAAGTCTGGCAATCATCACAGCAACTGTCAAGAGAAGAAAAGTAGATGCTAAAGTTGCTCTTTCGCTATGATTGATGTCAAAGATGAACCAGTGCATCTGGTCATTGTGGGATCCAGCCTGCAGTGAAGCATGCGATCTCGTGCATCATTACAGCTGGACACATGCAACTAAACTAGATCAGTTTGTGAGTCCAACGAGCAGCTTTTAGTTTTGAGTTCAAAGATGTTTATGGAGGCAAGTTTTGAAGTGAGTGAGCTAATAGCTAAGAAGCTGGGAGCTCATTTAGGAGGAGAATTTGTGAAGGAGCTTTGCTGTGGAGTTGTTTTAAAGTTTGTCTTGAAGAACCATTAAAGAGTGGATCACTCATGTAGTACTATATATTGAAAAAACACTAAAGGATTTTTTTGCCCTGGCTGCAGGTAAAACCACCTAACCTTACAGACTCTGCCCAACTACTTTTTTTTTGTGCATGGATCAGTGCTGAGTTGATGCGGGGGAGGAACTGCTGTCTTAGCGAAGCATGCATGCTGTGGTAAGTGCTACTGTAAAGGGGAAACTGTACATGTTCCTACTCTGCAATAACAAAATCCTGCTGTGACGTCTGAACGTGCTGTTGAATTTGCAAACCTCCTTCGGGCATTTGGGCGCGAGGTTTCAGAGCATGGAAAAGTAAACAATAGGTATGGCCATATTTGCCACATTTAATGTAGAGCAGCTGATGTGCCTGAAAACGCAAAATCATTGAGCTGCATTACAGCGATGAGCTCAGAGCTACGGACGGCAACGTTCCCCTGCTTGAATTCAATAAATAGTTTGAATTTCGTGGGATTTTTCCAATTCTGAGGAGACATGCACGTTTACATCTCTGCCTGAGACAAGCCACTGTTGTAAGCAGCTCTTTCGAAAAGGACTCATAAGACCAGCTGTGTTTAGCATCATCATCACTACCACCTGACATCAGATGCCTTGTTTGAGAGGAGCATCTCCAGCCACCCTATTAAAGAAGTTAGTGCGATGTGCATGTTAAAAAATTTGGTATGGCGCTAGAAGGATGTTATGAACATTAAAATTTCCCTGGAAATGAAAACGGTTCCCCACCCCTGTTTATGTATTATAATGTTTGTTTTCCTTCAGCTATGATCGGGGAGTGAGGCCTCAGAAGGACGACAGAGGGGAGGGGTGTATTCCTCTCCTGAGTTTTAACATCAACAGACTTTCTCCAGATCCACTTACATCTCCGTTAATGCCAAATTACAGTTAAATTACTTGGATGTAAAGGGATAGTGGATTTATTTTTATTAAAATAGTTTTCCACAATTTGGCCGGGTCTGGGAGGGGATCGTGTCCTGACTTGGAAGCTCCTCCTGAGGTTGTGCATTCGCTGTTCAAATGCCTAAATGCTAACCAGTGGGTTAGATCGCCTGTGTGGTCCCGTCTCAAGCAGCATTCTGAAAGAGCACTGCCAAGTCAGGAGAAAACCAGAGGCTCGGCCTATTTTTATCATAAAGCTTTGCTAGAATCTTGGCCCAATGTCAGACTGAAATACTTGAACTACTGTTGAGTGTTTCATTCATGGTCTCTTTGGTGATGAAACTGGGAACGTATCCCCTATCCTCTCATCTATTCTAATTATCGGGTCACATTTTTTAAACTGTGCAGTAAGTTGCTTGAATACCATACCTGCAAATGTATGATCCCCATCAGTGTTGGCTGTACTTTGAGATGAATAAGCTGTGCATCACAATGCATTATGAAAAGTATTGTGCAACAGATGGTCACTGACCGAGCAATATATACCATCATGCATTGAGAAAACGAAAGGAGCGAGAGCAGCATGAACAACCGGGCCAGTCGTTTAAATGTGAAAGCGAAGTTGGGAATAGTGCATGAGAGGCTGATTTCAAACACAACGTGTGTGTGTGTTTGTGTGTGTTTGTGTGTGTTTGTGTGTGGCTGCTTGGCCTCTGCCTCTCCTTTTCCCTCCAGATCCTCAGCACACCTGAGACTCATCAGTCAGTCAGCCAATCGAATGTGGCCTGCAGCTGGATATAAAAGCCCGGTCCTTCCTTCAGTCCTCTTCAGATCAATCATACACAATCATACGCGTGTGGGGATGCTACAGCAGAGATTAGTTGTTGAATTTTTGCTGTTCTTTTATTTTGCTTTTCTCTTACTTTTAGTTTGCCTGTGCTTCATGTCCATGTACCTCCTCCTGTGCAGCCAACACTGAAGAAACTCACAACAGGATCATATCCACAAAATACACGTGTATCAATGATGATCAAAATACTGAGGAAACTGGACGTAAAAAGAAGCCGATCAAGATGTCAACATGGAAAACAAAAACATGCGCTTTCCGCAGCTAATGTCTGGAAATGGCTAAACATGTTCTGGTGTGAACGAAGGCCTGGAAACCAACGTAAAATAAGTTTCCAGTAGAAAAGTTCAGCAAGTGATGGTGATTTTAAGTTATTAGGCTAAACTGTTCAACACAGTCAGCATGGACACTGATGCAACACACTGAGACTCTCTTGGTTCCTGTAAACTAAACCTAAAGGCAGCGAGATCTGCTCTACAGGGGACGGCTTTATGAGTATATATCAGCAGGAGACCATCCATTCCTCAGACAGACTCCATGGCTCAGCTTTGCCAAATCGGCCCAAAAAAAGGGCAAACTCCAGAATAATTTTAAGTGCTCCTGACTCCGGGGTAAGTCAGCCGACAAATTTATCCCTCATTAATGATAATAATACCCTTCAAGGGCTATTTTCAGCCAACAGTGGTTGCCATCAGATACATTTTTAGCCTGGTTTAATGCTCTGTGCTTTTTTCCAACTCTGACTTTCTGAGGGAAAATAGACGCTGGTGGAGAGACCTCAGACCGCGGCATGGAGCTACGTCAGGCCCATTAAAACGCCAGAAGTTCACTAAGTATAGGGAGCACTCCTCATGTCGCATGCCGTTCTCTCCCCTCTCTCTCTTTTTCTCTCTCTCGCTCTCTCTTTCTTTTTGGTGATGAAGCCCAGTTTTATCTGTCAAGTCCTCAGGAGACAGTTTAGTGTGATGTTGCAAATTGACTGTCATTCAGCTGGTAGACCATCCCTCAGCTGCTGCCCTATTCTGTGGTCTATGCTTCGCCTTGATGGCCGATCTGTTTCTGCATCACTGCTATGCTGTGAGTGCATTTTAGACACGGGACGTAGCTTCTGCCCCCACACAGCACATCCATAGGATTGATGCAGAATGAGAAAACCACCTTGTTCCCGATCGTAAATTAGATTAATCGCTCCTTCCCACATTACCGAGTTACGTCTTAGGAATCTAACTGGAGAGCTTCTATGTAAAGGCTATGAGGCCTTGAATGAGGACAAAGTAAACATTTTTAGTCAGTCTATCCTCACATCATGAAATTCTCATTCTGCCGCACTTTTTTAACCTCTGTATACTTGTAAGGAGATTTTTACACCAAGACAAAAATACTAAGGGAAAAAATAGCCATTTCTACCCACACCTTTTTCAACAGTTGCCAGTTAAAACACATTAGGGAGTAGGATTCCCTGACCTTGTCCCAGTCGAAGCTGTAAATGAGTCACTTTTACCACAGGTTTTATTCTAATTCGACGGTAAAGCCACTAATTCTGACCTGTCAGGACATGACATCTGTCCAGATTCATCGGTGTCTCTACGTCACTGAAGCAGCACAGGTTTAAATGTTCCTCTTGTCACTAGAATTGTTAGGGTTGTTGAACTTGATGATGACTGACCACTTTCTGTTATAACCTCTTTGTTTTGCTTTGTTTATAGCAAATTGCTTCATTATTCAGCCCAAATTTTATGATAAAATGGACATAAAATATAAGGCTATTTTAAGTTAAAATCTGTAAACGTCAATGCATCCACCCAAGGTTTCAAGATATTTGAGAAAGATGTATGGACCAAAACAAAAATTGGAGTTTGTCCAATTAATCAGTTGGATGTTAAAATCGAGGGACCCCAAAAGGGGGGATTAAACTAGGGAAAGCTTGACTTCTGCATCAAAAATTGCAACACAGCGGACACGAAAACTTATTTAGCAGTATAAACTATTCAGATTCATTTTTATTCTATATTATTTTCAAATTGAATACATTTTATTCTATTTTTTTTTTTTTTATTACCCCCACCAAGGATTTTCATCAGCATTTTTATTGATTGTGGGGAGGGGCATGGCCCAGCGAAGAACCAATTAAAAAAGGGGGGCGGTTCTTGATCTGGGGGCGGATCCAAGAATTTATGTTCACGTCCTTCTACATTGTGAGATACGGCCTTTCATTGACATTTTGCTTGACTTCTCAGAAAACAAATGTTGGATCTTGATCAGACGTTTTAACGGGACAGACTTTTGTGAGTTGGATGATTGGGGATGTTAAATGTGGTTTCAGAAGGGGATGTTGTGCCTCATTATGGTTTATGGTTAAACTATAAAATGTCAAACCTCAATAACATTTGTCAGAGTTTGATAACGTCATGATTGATATATTGGTATCGGGAAAAATGACTGCCTAACATTGGTATCAGCATCAACCTCAAAAAATCCTCTAACAAATATAGAAAAACAGCAAGCAAGAGTGTGGCTGGTTTAGTTTACTCTTCCATGTTGCTCAGGTAACAGATATCCCACTAAAAGGTTTATATAGTGTAGAGACACTGTCTTATCACCAGAATAATGTAACTTCCCTGTTATGATCTTATCAATCCTTTGTTTGTTGTTGGGTAAGGTCCATAAGCAATTAGCCTTGACTCAACATGATCACATGCCAAAAATATTTACATGCAAATGTCTTGCAGGTATCTCTCAAAAGGTGCAACCGAAGGAATCGAAAGTAAAATAAAGTTGCCAAATGAGATCCAGTGGGACCAGAATAGAAACCACAGTGTGGCATCTATCCATCGGCTGATGTCATGCACCTGCTGACATTTCCCAGAAACAGTCGCACCTTTTTCATTTTGAATGCCAAGACTTACTCATCCTCCCCGGTTGGGTTTTTCACTGATAGAAATTCAATGCAGGATGTGGCGCAGAGTGCACAACGTATCTGTAAACACAGGCACTATGAGATAATGGTCAAAGATTACCTCAGAACTTGGGGCATTTGAATTCCACCACAACAAGCAGGAAACCAGATCTGGGTGGACTTTGCTCACCTTACCCTTTGGCTACACTTCTTGGCAGTGTGAACAACAACAACCTGTGTGAGCTCTGACACTCAGAAACAGTATTGATCTGTCTTGTGGTTTGGATGCCCATCTAGAAAAAGTTGTGGGAAAATATCGTTGTTTATATACATGATTGTGTGCTCAACATAAGCAATAATATTGTTACAGTGATGCTCTATTTAATTGTGTTGTGTGCACTTAGGGTTGAGTCATTTATAGTGTGCTGAAGAAAGGGTGGGTCTTAACCTGTTACCATTGCCCGAGCACGAGTCTGAATTTATGGGGACCAAAATGAAAAGTCCATCACCCTTGTGTTTCCAGTCACAACCATGGTAGCAAAACTGGGCTGCAGTTACACAGGCACATGGTAGAAATGGGTGGGCTGGGACGTCGTATTTTAAAACGGGTCATGACCATGAAGGTGCAAAAATTCCTGAACAGCCCTACTGACGCACTCACACTGAGATGACACGGCAGCTATTTTAGTGTGATGACTAATGGAGACAAAGGTGCAGGGGACTTTTTTTATTTCAGGGCAGGGCTCGTTCTGACACGAGAGCGTCTGATTTCTTGCAACGGGCGGGAAAGTGACATGTATCACATGGAAATGAATGAAAGAAAGACTCAGAGGGACCGGACCAACGTGACAGACAAGAAAGTGCGGTTATTTTGTGAAACATTTTCTTAGTCAGGAAGGTGCGACAGGGATTTTTCATTTTTTTGTAAGCCATGCCCTTTGTAGGCCGTCAGCTGATGTGACACACCCTCTGTGGTCCAGAGCTCTTGAATGGCCGTAGCTCTGATCAGGTGATTGACCATCAGATATCAGGAGATCTAAAAAACAAGGATAATTGGGTTAAAATGGCCCCTTTCATGGAGAAGGAAAAAAGAGCTCTAAAACGAAATAGTAAAAGGAGCCGATATCTGGCCGTCATAACATCAAGAGATCCAATGGTGTCGTTAGAAAACAATAAAATCTCTTCTTTTAGCTGTTTTTCTGCCCAAGGTGTTGATCTTTTGGAGACATAAATCTTCCCAATGGCTAAGGCTGCGCCACCTGCAAACATTCATCCATCCTTCTATTATCTGTAGAACAGGGAGGCTGGAGCCAATCAGCTGGCGTTGGGTGGCGGGGCACACCCTGGACAGGTCACCATGGTATCCATATGCAAACATGAGGAATTATGGGCATTGAAAGTTCAGTTAACAGTTATAATGGAAAAACTAACAACTTCAAATATGTAACAGTCACCAGAATTCATTATCAAGCTATTGTTCAGATCCCGGCATGTTGGATTAATTGTCCCTAATGCTAATGCTGCAGGAAGAAATGTTTCATACGATCATTGCCACATCTCAATCATAGAGTTGTTTCCATGTACTAATAAAGTAATTGACAGGATATGCTTTCAGTTTCTCCTCCTAACATACAAGGCCCTGAATGGGCGAGGACCGAGTTACACAGCTGACTCTCACGTTAGCTATGTCCCCTCTGGAACACTGAGTTCCAAACAACAACCAAAAGAACATCCAAGGTGCAGCTTTTGTAGATTCCGCTCCAAAGTGAGGAACAAACTAGAACTAGATATAAGAGAAGCTGAGTCATTGAATGTCTTAAAGACAATTTAAAATTGTTCTCTTTGCTTTAGCCTTTAACTTGATTTGACACCTTCCCTTTTTTTTATGCATTTATTGTTATTTTTTTTCTTCTCCTTTTCCATATTTTGGAATAGCGCTTTGAGCTGCATTTCCTGTAGGAAAGGTGCTGAACAAATGGTTATTTTTATTATTATTAATAAAGAATAAGTAAAAAAATAAAAACATCGGATAGACACTTGAAAAAAGCTTCCATTGAACTTATGCAGGGCTTTGAGGAATCTTCCACCATCACTGTTCTTGTCAGGCTAACCGGTATCAGCGCTTGTTACAAACATGATATACATTACACACAGTCAGGAGTAAAGCTGAGGACATGAAGTAAAAATATTTAACCTAAATTGTCTGTCTACATGATTTATGTCCTATGCTGATGCTGCAGGAAGTAGTGTGTCCTCAGATCATTCCCTTACCTTGACAATAGTGTTTCCAAAAAGTTGTATTGCAGAGGATGGGGCGAAAAAACGCATGGCACTGACCATTAAGTGTATTTAATGTAGAAGAATCATCCACTATCACTACTCTTGTCTGGCTATATGGATGCAGTACCTACAAAATGAGGTACATTATACAGTAGTACAGAACAAGTACTGCAAGTATAGGTAGATTAAACCTCCCTTATTATTTACTGGCCTCTTTTAACCTTTGCACATATTCTTCCTTCATTTTGTTTGACTTTGTTGATTTTTCATATCCATGATTCTGGGCCGAGGCTTTAATTCATCTCATCCCGTTTGTCTCACCAGGCTCTGCTTCCATGGTAATGTCCACAATATTGTGCTGTTTTCTGATTATTCAAGCTGAACAGGAGCTTGAAAAAAACCTGAGTGGTATCAGATAGTGAGTGGTTATTACCACTTTTTTGATCCATGAAAAGCTAGGATCAAAGGTCAGATTTGCCACAAAACTCTTTAATTACTCCAAACGACGCCTGTGTTTGCACGCTGGCTAAAAATAAAAATGGATAAGGGGGAAAAAAAACCACATTATATATACCTTATACGGTGCGGGACTATCGGAGCATTTATGGCTGCATATAAAAATAAACAAGCGTGCTGTCATCACAGAGGCTGTTTTATTCTAAAGCCAGGCAATTAAAAATGTGCTGATAGTAGCAGGGCAGCAGGCGAGAGCTGAGCCGGTGCCAGCGCTCCATATGTGCGAGGGGAAGAATGAACTCACAGCTGAGGTCAGAGGAAAGAACAGCACACGTGGGTATATTTAGTGGATGGCATTATGTAGCCTGTGCATTTGGAAAGCACAGGATGTATGTTTGAATGTGGGCACGCCGGTATCAGGTGAGCGTGTGTCAGCAGTTCGTGTAAATAAAACGACTCCCATTATGGTAAAGATTATAGGGTGTGTTCAATGGCTGCAGCGTGGCAGTTTAATAGGGTGTTAGCAGAGCTGCATTGTTTCTCCCAGAATTACTCAGTCGCACATGCCGGCTCGTCTGAGATGTGGCGTGCGAGCGGGCTTATGTAGGCAACGCCGTCGCTCGTCAGCACTGATGACGAGTTACTCACACACACACACACACACACACACACACACACACACACACACACACACACACAACCTTCTTGTAGCCCCCTTGTACAAACCCCATGAATATGCAGCAGCCTTCCCCAGGAGAACAGGATCACACTTCACACTCTGTATTCTGCGTCCAGGGTGGCCCCGACACCTGCCACCCTCCGAATGTTGTTAAACGAAAAAAGGAAGTTCTGTAAAAACAATCTTATATGGGGGTCTGTTTTTCCGCTCTTTGAAATGAAAATTAGTTGAGGAAATGTGGCCCATGGGCTCTCGCCCAGCTGAGTTGCAGCCGTTTGCTTCAAAGGTGTTTCGCGTTGCAAGACACACAAGCAGTAAGTCGTGTTTACACTGTCATCAAACCCCGAGCTGAGAACACTGCACAGCGAGCATGTCCACCCCCCCCCCACCCCCAGGGGACACCTGAAGATAAACACTTAAGTTCATAAGTATTTAAACTAATCATTCAGGGTTTCTTTTCTTTCGTTGTGCAGTGACTCACCTTGGAACACAGCTCGAGGAACCACATGATGTCATGGGGCAGAATCGTGGTTGTACAGATGTGTTGGTTAATTACATTTTGTTTGGAAGAGTTTACTTAATATAATGGCAACTATTTGCAGATTGTTAAAAAAAAGACCGTTCCTGAAACGGTTGACTTATGCAGCCATGAGGCCTCAGCCAGCAGCTATTTAGTTTAGCTTAGCACAGCAACAGAGGTTTTACATAAGTCCTTATAACATTGATGTTTGTTCAAGTGTTAATTTATCCCAGTTTTTTTGGATTGACTGCTGAGACTCATAATGCTCGAACATGTGACCTTTGTGATCTTGATACTGCGTCCGAATGTGCACGATATGATCTAACTCTCGAACAAGTGAATATGCACATCCCAAGATGTTAAACGACTATTTAAAAAACAACCTGCAAAACACTACACCCCATTTTGACATTTATATTATAAAATCTATAACACTCTGATTTATAAGTGCAAGTAAGGCTATTGCATGATCATCAAAGTGCCCTGAGCTTCTAATATATTCAGAAATGTGACCTAAAATAATTATATTTAATAATAATAATAGTATAATTGGTCTCTTGGGACTAGCTGCTCCAGATTTCTCCATGAGTACACCTTGAGGGTGGGAAGGCACCACTGTTCATGGGGACATGACTATTACCAGCCCGCAACACACCCACTAATAATTTATTTTCACGGGTTTGCTGTGTGCCTGCAGCCATGAAAACATCACAAGAGCAGAGGCACTCCCACAGTGCAAACAGCAACACAGTCCTGGCGGCTCTTTGAGCCGTCTGCATCTTCAAATTCAAATTAGCACCAGAGCTTAAACGTCAGCGAATCATGTTCTTTTTTGTTGTGTCAAGAAATGATTCAGGGTCCACAAGATGTTTTCACATGGTTACATTGCTTTTGGCTGTTTTAGGACTGTAAAAATGCACTAGTAAGGTTGAAAACAGCCTGAGAAAAGTTTGCTGCTGAAATAAACACACATGCACAAACACATAAGTCTGTAGACATTAAGCTTAAGACGGGGAGTGAACTCATCCTCGCGCAAACACAGAGTAGCGTGTGAAAAAAAACAAAACCAAACTCAGTTACTGTGCGTGTGTGAGTCTGGCACTTTGAGTCCTGTTTGATAAATGATGTCACCGAAACTCTGAAGAAAGAACCGAGAGCAAACACTGCTGTCGTGCAGAGTCATAAAGCAAACTACACACACACACACACACACCCATGGACACATATAGACGTATTCCCTCGTGACCCATGCAGCGGTGAGGTCATCAGGTTAAGAAAATGTCTGAAGTCTTCCTTTCTGCTGAAAATTCATTATTCTTCCTGTCGTCAACAAATCCCATACAGGGCCTAAATTAGTCTTATTGTCTGTGTAGCTTAGGCCTGATGAAGCATGACGCGGCTATTGGTCGTCTCAAAAGTTAGAAAGAGAAGCTCCAGCACTTTGTTGGCTTTGGTCTTTTCATGACTTCTGTCGACAATATGGAAAATATAAAACGGCAGCCGCCTTGTCCTTTAAATCAGGCCCCTCTGCCACGTCGCCTGGCAGCAAATCATCGGCTAACTACATCATTTAATTCTGAAGCCCGGCATTCGACAAATCAATTACAGCTCTCTCACAAACTGACCGCACTTACTTACGTGGATCTTTGGAGAACACATTTACCTGAAGTCATCCCAGGCTTTTCCAAGTGGAGAGGGGGGAAGTGATGTGGGCCGAGGGTCTGCGGCTTCAGACATGATGAGGCAGGATGAGGAGAAGGAGGAACATACTGTGGTGGTTACACTTAATGCGGAGCATCTACATGTGAATCACTGTCTCAGTCTGTGTCTCCTTCGAGATTGCATTACTTGCTTTTTGCTGTGTTTGCATTGTACAGTGGAATTTGCAGTTTTGACTTGTCTACACAGACATTTTTTTTAGCGGATATTTTAGCCTTTGTTTAGTAGATCTCCATCCAGACGAGAACACAGAAACCTCTAAAACAAGGAGACCTAACCGTAATTTATTTCTTAAAATGTCCACAATAGTGCGGACAGGGGATTTGAGTTTCTCACTGTGGCTTCTTGAGTCTTGTTCCACCCATGAATGTAGATCTATTTGATAAATGTCATGAATGTGATATAACCAGCATTAATATGTGTCATCCAACAACAGTCACTTAAGTTTACAGCTCAAACAACACAAATTTAAGTGCAGTATCACTTTAACTTTTAGAAATGCAGTCTTTTTCCAAACAGGACCAATTTGAGAAAAAGTAGATTCATTTTTACTTTTTAATAATAGTTTTATTTCTTTATTAAATGTTGATAATTAAAGAATAGCTGCAAACACCCAGACTCAAACTCATATTATATGTCTGTGTGTTACTGAGGTATTGTATCACCAGGCAACTGATGAAAACCCCTTTTTTCCCCTATATGCCCTGACTTCATTCCTCTGACACATCCTGTCTCCCCCCTCCTCCTCCTCTGTCGTGCCTGGACCCGTCTCTGTTTTATGTGCCCGAGCAGAGCGTCCCGTCTCTTTCTTTACCATGTCTGAACCGCAGGCGGCACACACGACTTCCACCCGTCCATTAATGCCTCTGGATCAGGAGCAGGTGGTTAATATAATTCCATTTTAAGGCTTTTCCGACGCCGGCTGCACGCTCGGCATGGAGGCCTCGAGTGGAAACCAAATTGCCCTCTCGCTGATACGCATTACATAAGCAAACATTTTTAGTTGTTATAGGAGGTCATTGTGGGATTAAGCATATGTGAGGAAGTGCACTGCTCCTCTGATTTCTACAATTTAGAAAAATATAATACATGACAGAAAGACATGGGTGTGTATATCACGCCATGCATGACACGAGTCCCGGCCAAACTAGTACAACATGAATCTTCCTTGACAAGTCAACAACAGGCGGTGGAAATATTTTAATCTGTCGCTTTGTAAGACAGTCATAACTGGGATAGCTCAAATAATTCAGATATATTGAGTGACACGGAGGCCGGTACATAGGGATGGGTTTGTTTGTCATCAGCATATTGTCATGGCGATGCCCACGCTGGTGCTGTAGCTGTGGATGCACCCAGGACGCCTCGGGCCATCCTTTCACACTGAATCCACATTTTTGGTGTAAATCTCAGTGTTGTGATGTGCTGTGAAAAGATAAGACCAGAAGTTGTTGTCACACCAGAAGGAGCTGCTGAATGCTTCCAAACAGACGAGGCCCCCGGGGCTCGCCGGAGTTTCTTTCCTCTTTTTCAAAATGAAAACATTATGATACCAAACACACACCCGCATCTAAATAAATGATCTTTTAGCTTCAGAGAAAGAAGCATTCAGCTTTTTTTGCAGTTTTACTTTCATATTCTAGAGTAAAAGTGAATAAGTATTATGATATAAATTAAAGTATTAAATAAAAATGTAATACTAGTATACTGCATCCTCCTACAAACAACAAGCCACACGGAAACACAACCTCCTTGTCAGAGTTAGAAATGATCATAGTTGCGGTTCAGGATTATTATGGGTGGCATCCTATTGTTGTCTGGCTGGTCCATTGGGTGTGTCCCAGAATACCAGGGGATGAGGACACATACCAAGTGGATGATATTTACTGTGCACAGGCTCTCCTAGTAATCATTTATAGCATTTTTTAAATACCAGCACCCAGACTCATAACGTCTGGGATCCTGGCACTGATTAACCAACGTATAAAACTCCTGTGTATATCATGGTCCTTTTAAACGAGGAAGTGAAAGCAATAGTTAAAGGCCCTTTAAAATCCTGATGTGTTGCACTGTCCACTGCCTTTGTAGTCGGGGGGGGACGACAGCGAGGGAGCAGGGAGGGAATAAAAGTGATGGAAGATTACAGCACAAGTAAGAAGGTTGGTCAGTAAATCAGTGTCTTCTGTGGTCATTACAGGGCACTTAGAGAGATCATGTTATAACCAGGCCCGTGTCACTAAATCATGGGCCTGGTTATAACGTGGTTGAATGAGTCAGTGGAAGTTGATGGAAATGACGGTTCCCTTTCTGTAGAAGCCACAATGAGCTGTATATGATCTATACATGAACCTTTGAATCTGGAAAAGCCATCAGATCTGTTTCACCTAAGAGTGGAGACATTTTTTCCTGCCCAAGTCTATTCTGGCCGAGGGAAGCCTTCAAAGCGGGGTGAAGTAATTCCATTTACAGCACAACGCAGCTGATGTAATAACCAATGGAGTTTGACAGCTTTATTAAAAAGGGAGGAACAACATCTTCTCTTTGTTTTATAATCCAAAGCAAAAAAAAATAAACCTCAGCGGGGCACTTTGTTGTGAAAAGAGGCCGCGCTGTGTTTCTTGTTTTCACAATATTTACATGCTTTGCCTTCACATATCTGGATTATTGCTGCGGGACCAGGTCGTGACCTCTGGGATGGAGATGGAGTGAGGTCGCTGCAGCACACGGGTGGCTAAGGGATAGGGATGGAAACGTGAAGGGAGCCTGGGAGAAAGGGGGACTGTGCTTTATTGGGAGTGCGACCAAGACTGCGAGCGGGGAAAACAGGGGCAGGGGAGCTGCTGCAAAGACAGTTGGGATATTAACCACGCAGAGGCTGATTTATACCAGCAATATGAAACTTGGCGAGCTTTATTTTTCACTGAAAATCTGTTTTCTGCCTCTCTGAGTTGTTTTTCCGGATTTCACCGCCTTGAGCTTCGCGAGACAGTCGTACTTCTGACTTTGAATTTTTTTCATCTCTGCAATAAATTTAAAAAGTCATTAATGGAGACATATTTCCAGTATTATAAATGAGGCCGTCAAATGAGACCGTGACTTCTCCAGAAAGCTCATTGTGTGTGCCCCTCCCTGCTTTGTGTGGTTTCTTTCAAGACGGAGACAAAACAGGTGCTGCTGGCAGATCATCAGGCATCGTAAAACATCAGAAAGGAGTGATCACACGTCACTGTCATCCCTGCAACGGAAAACAAAATAACGTGTATAATTTATCTCCATCATTATGTCTTCCATGTGTTATTTATACAAACTGGAGCCAGATGCTGAATACTACGTCCACCTATTTAACTTTTATAATCATTTCTGATCAAGAAAATGGAGAAAAAACATCATTCCGTTGTGTTAGTTTTGGTTTCTTTATTGTACAGACTGGTTTTCTCAGGTCTTTCTTGGAGCCGCCTCTCTTTAGGAGTTCCCTGATTTGTATCACCTATGGTTAATGCTAACCACAAAGTGATTGTTCCATTATCTGACTGAAGGCACGACGCAATGTGCCAATATGTCAATCCTATTAAGCAAAGACAAACCAAACCCAATTCAAATTCCTATAACTTTACTCTTAAGTTTTGTTTTGTCTTGCTATTCGTAGAATGATTTGCGTTATTGAGCAACGCTTGCATTTACAGCAGTGTCTCCGTCAGGCTTATTTACTTTTATTTATTCGTTCATGTTTGTTTCTGAAATGTTTGATTTATGACTTTGATGTCATTGCAGAAAGTGAAAGAAAAATGTCTTAATGTTCATGTTGTTCCAACATTTACCACCAGGGGTCTCAATCAAAACAAAACCAAAAGATATGGGTGATTATGTTATGAAGCAACGTGGGAGTTGCTGTGTTTACCATCACAACTTGTCCCATAATCTTTTGGTTTCCCTTTAGGTTTGCACTCTACTGGGAGAGCTTCCACGACAGAACATGCAATGAATAGTTGTGATCCACTATCAGAGACCAATACAAGCAGTGGCTAGCTAGCTGGCTAAGTGGCTAGCAGTGTGTTTTCCTTCATCCTACGCTGTTGGCCCAGAAATTATAGCAGTGACAGTCAAAGCCACATGTAAAGTAAATATGTTGCGGTTTAAAGGCGACCAAAAGGAAACATCCCGTTACCTTGTCTAATGTTATCTGGGTTTGAGCATTGTTTGAAACATTTCGGATAATGCTACTACACAGGTAAAAAAAGATAGATAACATAGGTGTAGTTATTTGTAGATATTTTCATATAGACTGGATACATATCTTTGTTCTCTGTTATGTTTTCGTCTTTGTATGTTTGTTAGTATATTAGCAAGATGACACGAACACAGCTCGATGGATTTCCACGAAACTTGGTGGAAGCATGTGGTTTGGGTCAGGGAAGAACCCTTCAAATTTAGGTGTGGATCCATGATATTTTTGTAACTTTGGAAAAAATGATCAACATATTCAAATAGAAATATGAATCTGTTGAATTTGAATGTGGTTCCATAAGGGGACTGTTGGGCCTTGGTGGAAGTATTCTAGTTAGATGTTACCTTATCCTTCTCCTCTTCTTAAAGGTTAAACTGCTTGACCTTGGAAAACTTGGAATGATCTAACTGAATCACCAGACTTTCCTTGAGAGTGAGAACCAGGATAATGAAATCAAGTCCCTGGTTGGGTAAAGTAATTGGTCACTCAGCGTAATGTGTGCAGCTCTGGAGCCAAAGCAATGACTAACAGCTGATGAGTGGAAATATCTATAGCATAGATGCAGCGTCTACGAATTGTGTTCCCTCCCTCCACTCCCTTTACTCCCCTTCACTCCCCTCCACTCCCCTCCACTCCCCTCTCTTTCTGCTTTCCCGCCAACTGAACCTTTCATTTCACAGGCAGGCTCTCTCTCCTCCCCTCGCTCTTTCTCTTTTTCTCTTTTTTTTCTCTCTATCTCCTCTCTGACAAACAAACAGCTCTCACGTGAGCTCCTCTTCCACTCATGTCTGCATGCTGAGGACACCGCCCTGTCTGGCCTCCACGGCGGACTGAGCCGCGCCGCCATTGGCTGAGGGGGCCGGAGGACCTGCACCAGCGAGAGAGGAATCGTGAGCAGCAGACAGGCGTAGCGTGTCTGAGACAAAAACACAGGGCGTCCTGCCAGATGCTGTCCCCCAGGGCTGAGGACTGGAGATGGAGGGAAGGCGGACTGAGTGGCTGGCTGGTTGCTGGACAACTCGGCGTGGAGGGCTATGCAGCAACACACCGTGCATCTGTCTTGCAAGCACACTGTCACCACATGTTGAATAAATCCAGAACACAGATGATTAAATCCCTTAAAATGCACATGCTTCACCCTGGACAGTCAACCTTAGTGTAACATAGTAAAAAATTAACTCGTGCAGTCATCTTGTAAGAGGAGACACTGCAGTTATTTTCTAAAGGATATCAAATTCAGGAACGAAACTCTTCCCCTGCAGAGCGGCTGAGTGATGAAATGACTCGACGCTTTGACGGATGACAGATGCTTGAAACACCTCATGGAAAAACGAACTAAATCACAGTTTCTGTCAGATTCGAAACGAGCTCTGGCAATCAGCGTCGTTCTCAGAGCAGCACGAGACAGTGGATCTATTTATTCCTCATGTCGACGGCTCGGATCCTCTGCTCCCAAAATGCAGCTGCATCCAATCAAAAAAAAAAAGGTGCAAAATTATTTAATATGAAAACGTATTGACTAAAAACAAACAGTCGTCACAAATGGGATGATAAGAACATCACATTTTTAAGGGGATAATTTTACTATTGTGCTTTTCCTTATGTTCTCATATATGTCAAAGGGGAAAATGTTACATGTCCATATGTAGCATAGCCAAACTTTCATACAATGAAGTAAAAGTACATAAAATGAATCCCTGTGAGAAAAAAGCTCAGACAACAGACTATTCTTAACACTTGGAAGTTTTCAGCGTTCTTCTACTGAAGGGGGCATTCTCCAAAACCGTATCATAATATAATAATATAAATAATTATATCGTATCACAAGTATTTATTATATTCCAGCATACATACAAAGTCAAATGAGCCTCCAGACCAGCAGACCTGAAGAAGGAAAGACAGCATCGAACAATGAAGAGAGACGGCTTGTAGGATTCCTTGTAGTGTTGTCATATTTTTACTATGAGGACATTCATTTTTCTGGTAGTATTAACAAAATTATATTACAGTGGCAATAGGTAGAGGCAATTTCACACACAAAACAGGGAATGGGAGCAATGAAGATGTTTTGCTGTAATCTTTGTTGCTGCGGATGCTCAGGATCAAATTATAATTCTACTTATTTTTACTTTGTAGTAACTTAATTTTACAGTTTACTCTCAGAATCTCATCGCTGGTAAGAGCATGAGGTGGTAATCACAAGCCCTGGGGCCCTAACTTGGCAGTCAGGCCTTTTGAAAGAGGCCTCTTAAGGAGGTCTGACCTAATATGGCCTGTTTTAGTCCGAGACTGTCTGAGGGGCTTCATAATAGATATGAAGATATCAAGGGCGACTTGAAATAGATAAAGATAGTTTAAACCGTGAATCCCAAAATAAAAGAAAGATCTGAGCATAATTCATGTCTGGGTGTTAATGGTGTTTTGTCTGCCGACTGTTTGTTCAGCTGACTCTCTGCTGTGTCTGTGTGACAGACTGATGGACTGAGCAGTTCCCTCACTGCTCACTGCTTAAGTCTCTAATTAACTGTTTAAGTAGCCTGCTGAGTGACTAATTGTTAGTGTGACTGGTGGGTGGTAATGGGGGGTTGCTCGGTCATGCAGGTGCATTCAGAGGGACTTGTTTGGAATCGTGCCAATAAATTTCACATTAGAATAAAAACATCCTCAGAAAACCAAATCTCTTTGGTTCTTTATTTGACTTATATTGTGTATTTGTAGTCAGCAAATTATGATGACTTTGTCTTTTGTCGCGATAACACCATTTTATCTTGTTTTTTGTTTCTGAATAACAACAATAATCAGTATCTATCTTAGAAAGCCAACAAAAATGCTTTATTCTTTTTACTTCCCCCCCACTTTTATGGAATATAAAGTTCATGAGTGACGTCTTCTTAATTGATGTAAAATGAGAGAAAAGGCTTAATTCACAAATGGTTATGATACAAAAAACATTCCCATCAACACCCTCATCCCACTTTGACCAGGTTTAACTCTTGAGTTACAAAACACCTGATGAGATAACAGGGTTAGGGTTAAAAAAATAAATAATCATATCAATAAAAAACAATCCCCTGCTTTAAATTTAAATCAGACCTGCAGTATGTTTGTATAAGTCATAAGAAACTTCCTCTTTCACAACCGGCCAAGACGCTGAGCTAAACTCCATCTCCTCACCTGATCAGCTCCGAGCTACGAAAACACTCACTCACCTTCATCTCCTTTTGGTTTGGTAAGAGAGCATTTCTCTCTTACCAAACCATGTTTGGGTTTGACACATGTAAGCCTTTGAATTGAAGGGGATTTAGGGAAGAGATTATATTTCAGTGTGTGTGTGAGGAAACAAAGTCTGAATTTACCACTGTCACAATGTGCGCCACTTTGTTCAAATATAACATCAATTATTTCCCTAGCCCCCCCCCCCCCCCCCCCCCCTTAGTTATTGCAGCAACTCCTGACAGGTCCTGTCATTATCCTTTTAAACAATTGGTCCCTTGTATCAGACAGAGAGACAAAAGCTGGTTTCTCATTTCGAGCAGGAAGACTGAGACTTTGCTTGCTGAATTGTTAAATAAACCTCACATTAACCAAGTGAGTACATAGTAAAATACTAGTAGTATTTGACATATGTAATATATTAGTATGTAGACATAGTAATCGCACTTTTTCAATTACAGACCACTCAAAAAACGTCACGGTACAAGTCACATTTACCCATTCATGCAACTGACCAATCAGAGCAGACTGGGCTTTATAGGGAGGAGGACCTAAGGAGACGGAGCAATGACCAAGTGTTTTAGACAGAGGCTGAAAGGAGGAGCTGCAGCATTGGACAGTTTGAGGAAAGTGACATGTTTCCTGAACATTAGAGCAAGTAAACATTTCAAATTAAATAAACATTTACACACTAACATAAACATTTGAGTAAGGATAGATATCACAGGTGATTCTATGCAGTTTTTATTTCCATTAAAAGTGCAGTTGTGACCCTCTCCCGCTTCATGTAGACAATGGGCTGGGTTACTTCAAAGCCAAGCGGTAAACTGCTTTCAGTGAAGCCTCAGAAACCATTACAGCCCGAATACATCATCAGAATGACCTTTACTTAGAGCCTTCCTGCAGTTTGAGGCTTCAAAAAACCCCTAATGAGCAGCCCTTACATCTCCAGAGCTGTTTTTCTGCCATCAGGATATGATGCATGGTGATGTCACCAGATCACGCAAGAAAACAATGTCTGAAAACTGGACATTCCTGCTGCAGGAATGTGAAGAACGCTCGCTGTCAGTTGTCTCAACCCTGTGGGGTTATCAGGCTGCTCTAGGAACTGAGTCAAGTCTTTAAAACAAAAGTAGAAAAACATCCATCTATCTGTCAGCGCAGTGTCTCTTTCAAAGGGCCGGCAGGGTCAAAGGACGTCAGGGTCAGGTGTGATGTACATGACAAACGTGGGATACAGACAATAGGAGGATCTGTTGGAATGAAAGCTTAATCTCTTAAGTGTGGACGGGTGACGGCAGATGAAAGGAAAAGTTCTTGACCCAGGCCAAATATCAAGCAGCTAAAATCTGGCCTTGTAGTCCATGCGTGCCTTGCGTCTGCTTTGTTTGATGGCGTTAGATGTCAAAGCAGAGAAGCCGAGGCTCTGAAACAGGAGGCCTTTTCCTTGAAACTTCACTAAAGAGGTCATGTGTTCAGCCGTGTGCGTTGGTTTGTTTAAAGGTTTTTTGGTTTGTGGATTACGCAAAAGCTAGAGAACAGAGCTCCACCAAACTTGGTAGCTGGATGGGACATGGGCCGAGGAAGAACCCCTCAAATTTTGGCTCGGACTGGGACAAAGGGGCAGATCCCAAATATTTGTCATTCCTTTCTTTAATATTGCCAAATGGGAAATTTGTACATTTCACCAAATTTTCCAGGAAATATTTCATGGACTTTGATAAAAGAATCAGGCATATTTTGGCGACTCATATCTATGAGCATGTGCAATATGGTGCAACTTGATTGAATTTAATGGAATTCTTGGGGCTTGGAATGGTAAATGTCACCGTTAAACTTGGATAAATTAGAGATTGAACAATTTCACAAAAACTTGGGGTCGCATGTGTAATTAAATGAACTCAAAACATATTCAAGCAGTTGGTCACAAGCAGTATTGTGTCGGTGACAATACTTCTGCTGTCGACCAGAAGCAAAGGCAAGGGGACTAACATGCTGTTTCCACAACTCCTCGCTTGACTCACAAGCAAATATGATCCTCAGCGAGCCTCTTCCTCCTTCGTCTTCTCTTTGTTCTAATTTTAAAAGGCTGACATTGACAAATAAATAAGCTCTCCTTGGGCTTTCAAATGAGTCAGCAAAGCCTTTCATCACATGCCGATGTGTCAGCGGGTTCAGACGTCTGTAATTCAATCGGAGCTCAGAGAGAGTGCAATTCTGGCCTTTGACCCCTGGCCAGGCTCTGCATCCCCTCATCCCTCGTGAGACATGATGCAAAGCTACAAAGTTTAAACGCTGCCAGGCCTCCCGGACATCTGAGCGAAGCTGCCGCTGTCCTCGCCGTGCACCCATGGGGACATGACACAGACAAGTCACAAAAAATTGCTCTGACTGATGTTAGCAATTGTTTTAGAGTTCCTGTGATGTTATCTTTTTTTTCGTTCAGTCTATCTATTTATCTCTTTTTTTCTCCGTGATTGTCTTTCTTTTAATGGTAGGAAGCGCATGGTTATGATTAAGCCGTCTACCACAAACCCTTCCTCCTGCTTTATTCCCGTTCACCATAACCCTCACAATCGAATGTGTTTACATGTTGCAAGACAACAGTGGGCCTGTGTGCTAAACCTCACAAACATCCACCACTACTGCAGACTGTAAATACTGACCGGCTAAGACATTAAACCACATTGGTGAACATACGTTGTCCATACACAAAGTGGCTAATAATTATAATACACATTTTTATTAGTATTGTTGTTGCTGTTGTTGCTATATATTTATCACAAGTGCTTCCAAACGAAGACAAATAAAAACAATAAAAAAATACAGTGATAAGTATTTAAATAGCGATAGCTAAAGAAAACAATTAAAGAAACATTAATTAAAGCTCAAACTGTATTTTCGCGATTCAAGTCAGAAATCCTAAGGTTAACTATTGCAGAGGGTTGAGGCCCTGAGAGCGAAGGCCCTGTCCCCTTTGATCTTCAGTTCTGACCGAAGAAGTTATAACAAGGCCTTTTCTGAAGATCTCCGATGACAGGATACTCCAGCATTTCAGTCCTTTTTTTTTTTATAGCAGATACACAAATTTTTCATTTAAAAAACAAGTCAAGCTACAGATAAACAAGTATCCTATAATCCCCATAATCCAATTCCATCGCATATTTCCTCAGATCCTAACCACATTTTGCAAACCCCAGCCCTCTGGTTTGTGTCCCATATTGTTTTGAATTTACAAACACAAAACAAATCCCTGACAACTTTATCAGGTTGATTTTCTGAGACTTCAGCTTCTTCTCAGAGCCACAAAACACATCATGCAACTGCTTAAGTAGACGGCTACTCTGTATGAAGAGCAAACGTAACATAATGTATAAAAGCTGTGGAGGGCCTCTTTTACCACACTTAAATGGAACTGTGTGTTCATCCATGTGACCAGAGAAAAGACTGCAGCTGTCTTTCCTCGTGTCACCTCAAGCCACTTATTTTGTATTGTGCATGAAATTGAGCCAGACTGTTTGTACATACACGAGCATGTACAACACACACAGCCACAGTCGGGGACAGTGACCAGTGACTGAGCACAGGTGACAGATTTAAGCACCTGATAACCAACCGTTTTCACTCAAACTGAAACCTTTGCATTCTAATTTAGCTGTTCACAAGATGTCTGTTGCATGCTCACGACAGAAAAAACTAACAGCAACGCATTCTAAAAAAAAAAAAAACATAAATAACATCAGGTAAAACTTCTGAATGTCCATGCAAGACATATTGACACCTGTTTGCATCTTGATTGGGTCGTCCTTGAACAGCAGAGGAGGGGGTGTGTGATCCAGAGAGAGATAGACTGTTGATAACTGCTGTCTGGTGCAGCAAACCGCACAAGGCTGTGAAACCACTGCTGAGGTCTGAATAATGAGGAACTATAACTGTCAAGTTCAGACGACCCACACAACACAAAAACACAAGATCTAAAACCCTAAATCCCCAACCCAGAAGACGTCAAAGATTTCATCTGTTGGTTTAAAGTAGAATCCCCTGAAGTGAAAAGTCGATTTATTAAACTAGGATGAACGGCGGGGAAAACACTAGACAGAAAAGTTAATGATTGACAGAAAAGGGGGACAAGGAAAAGCCGAAACTAGACAGACACGTCTGGAGCGATTTCATCATCCATTTTGTCCTGACCAACCCTTTATGTATCAACAACAGACACCTGATCAATACACACACACACACACACACACACACACACACACAGGCTGAACACACACAGGTCCTGCGTGTGTGCCAGCCCGCTTCAACACATGACTCACATGCTCTGCGCTATCATTAAAAGTGGGTACATGATAGACATGTGGTGAAAGAAATGGCAGGAGCGTGAAGAGAAGAAGAAGGGGGGATGTGGAGGTCAGTGGGTTCTTTTGCGCTCCACTTACTGGTCATACCGCAGATTCACTTCTAGCTTCTCCTCCCCCCGCTCTCTCTCTCTCTCTCTCTCTCTCTCTCTCTCTCTCTCTCTCTCTCTCCCTCTCTGTGTCTCTCCCCCAACAGACATGCAGCCTTACCACACTCTAACGGTCTGAGTCAGTGAGCGGGCCGCTTATGAAATCCAGGTTTGCCACATCGTCCCTTTCTATACACAAGTCAGCTCTGACTTTCAGCACTCATCCCAAGATGCAGCACTGAGCCGATTCGCTGCCATTACAGTATATCCCAACCTTCGTGACACAAAACAGAAACAGGTGTGTGTCTGTGTGTGTGTGTGTGTGTGTGCGTGTGTGTGTGTGTGTGTGCCTGCCTGCCTGCATGCTTGTGGCCTACTTGTTGATATACGGCCCATTTAATCTTCATGGCTCGGCTTGGTCAAAACAAGCTGATTGAACGACTTGAAGCACTTGGCACATGCTCAAAAGCAATATGGATCAAAAGTTGATCCAGGAATGTATGGCAGCAAACCTATTTGCATATAAGAAAAAAAGCACCACTTTGTTTTCTAAATGTTTTGCAGGAAAAAAAGCAAGTAGTCTATGCACAAAGTAGTAGATGACGAGGGAGATAGAAAACATGACCCGAAGCTCGGAGGTACACACGGCTGCTCTACACAAATAAAATAAACCAACCGCACAATTAGAGTCGAGCTTTTTGGGTTTGCTTTCAGTTAAATAAACAGAGAGGAGTAACAGAGCAATGTGGCGGACATAATGACACACAATTAGTTTCTTCAAAGTTTATATGTTGGTGCAGTAAAAGTTTCCCATCATCCTCAACGTTCACATTTTCCACGAGAGCGCAAAGATGGCAGCCCAGGATACTTCAGCTGTGCCGTGAAGACATTGTTCCTAAACGAGCCGAACATGACGGCAACAATAACAACAAAAATACTTAGTTTTCCATTAAGTCCTTGGCCCAGTTTAAAAAACTAGGGCGGATCCAGGGGTTGGGCCAGGGAAGCACTGGCCCCAGCTGATTGGCCCTTTAAACCTTATTAGTTATTTTGAAGCAATCTGCAATGATGTGTGGATTTGCTCAAATACATAGAGCAAACAGTGAACAAGGAATAACTTATATGAGCACCTTACTGAACCAGGAACTGTATAAGGATGTTGGACATATAATTGGGCCCCTCAGTGTAAAGTGTGGCCCCTTTATTGCCCCCAATTTAGATAAATCCTACATCCGCCACTGGAATGCCGCGTACATCCGACAACTGGACTGCAACAAATTGTAAACACTCATAGATATGAGTCCTCTAAATACGCATGATTTTTTTACAGCACAACATCACGTGACAGAGGTCAGGTGAGCGTACACAGGAAACCTCAGTGGTCAAGGTCGTGATAGAAGGTGAACCAACATATCCCTGTGGTGACCACTAATAAAATAGGATAAAGTCTCAAATGAAGATCATGTGAACATTCGCCAGTAAAGCCCTGCAGGTCGGCCAGTAATTTAGTTTTAGTAACTGTGGATTAAGACGTACTGACAACAACACATTCACAGTCCTGTGAGTCCGGGTGTAGAACATGACTGTCACTGATATGTGCAACCTACACCCAACACATCCAACTGCCTGTCTGACCTCTGACCTCCCAGAGGAAAAAAGACTCAACAACAAAATAACAGCGGTGATCAGTTACAGCTGTTCAAACGGCGCACTACAGCATGCATGCATGTTACTGTCTAAATAAACATTACAAAAAATATATTTACCCGTGAAATACAATTTATCATTCTTTTGGTGGAAGTATAATTTATTTTCGTTTAATTTTATTGCTGTTAAAAAAGGAGATAATACCATTTTCTAAATGTTTAATATTTTTTATCTATTTTGTGACCTCCATCAAAGATTTAGTTTAAACCATCTTTATTTTATTTATTTGCTACATTAGAATTTTGAAGTTTCTCTTCATCTTTTGATTCACTTACTATTTTCATATATATATGTATCTTCTTAAATATATGTATAGTTTTATATTGCTACGTTTGTAAAGCACTTTGGCTGAACTTTTTTTTTTTTAATGTTCTATGTACCCTAAATAAATGTACTGTCACTCGACTTTGTTTCCTCGTCATTTTTTAGTGGTGTAAGAAAAATTTGTTATTATCCACTGTAAGTTATGATTCATTCCTTATAGGATAAAAACATTACTTCAAGAATCTGTAAAATCAAATTACCTTAAATGTTCTTTGTCTGAACTCAATGTCTGTAGAGGAATTGACTGTAAATATATTTACTTCCAGCTCATGGCTGCCATGAGGAAGCCAAAGCACTGATGCAAATGTAGGATTAAGCACCAAATATCACCATTGGGTAAAAAAACTGATTTTTAAAGAATTTAAACAATAATCGGCAATCACAAACGACCTGTTTACTCAAAAATTCACCACGGTCGCTGATTAAGATAAGCAAACACTGCAATGACAAACATGTAATACATGTGCTGCTTATTGGCATGTTGCCAGTGTTTATCAAAGGGATTTAGATAAGTCCTTTTTCATGTAGTGTTTGCATTACTTCCTCTACTCATTGTATATGTAATGTAACCCAGAGATCAAACTGATGGAGGTTTATTTCTAAAGAAGTTTTATCCCATAAACAAACATGTGTTGAAGACATCAATCAAACCAAGTATATGATTCTAAAGCCGTGGCATCAAGAAAACCAACAGTAAATACTGAATATCGAAAGCAGAAAAGTGTGTCTCTCTTCTAAAGATAAGATAAGATAAGATTCAAAATTGACATAAATGTCAATAATAGATCAAATAAATGCAATCGAATAAAAGCATAACCTTAAATAAAAAACGATATACAATAAAAATTGAATATATTATTTACTGGGCTGTTTTTCTAATTTTATAAAGATAAATTTAGTAATTTCTCTTTTTTCTTGCAGTGTACAATTTGTACCGCAGTCTCCTGTCTGTCTCCTTTCTGTTTCCTTTCTGTCTCCTTTCTCATGACACAATTCCCACTTTAAAAAAGTATTCCTTTATGTCACCAATAGAATTTCCTCGTAGCGATGAAGTCAGGATTGGCAAGGAACCGCCTAACATGCCCTCACCCCCCAACCACCATCCTGGCAGGTTTACTAACTGAAGGATACTGTGGATATCAATGCCGACTACAGCACCACCAAGTCACATCAAACCTGCATCCAGTCTCACCAACTACATGCTCATTCTTTTTTTCCCCCCAGAGAGTAAAGCATGAAAACAAGGATCTTCTATCACTGTCGCGTGGCCAGTAATTTTCCTTCAGGGCTCCCGTGAGAGCCATACATTTTCACATATGGCAAGCTCAGTCTGGGTTTTATTGGGTGAATTGTTTTGGGATTCTGTGAGAAGAGAAGGAGTAAAATTTTAACTGTCAGTGGCAAGACAGAGAGGGAGAAGGAAAGAGACAGAGGGAGAGAGAGAGCCAGAAAGGGAGAAAGAGGGAGACAGAGAGGGAGAGAGGGTTTTTTTTTTATCCCTCAGTTTATCTGTTGTGACGTGAAAAACTGTTGAAAATTCAAAGTTATTGGCTCCATCTAATACACACTGATATAAAACCAGCACTCTGCACTTTGATGTGCGCTTCCTGCTGTTTCTTTTGTCTGCTGTTGCAACACTTTTCCAAGCAGCGTTCCATCCACACACACACACACACATACACACTCACACACTCTTACAGGAGGGGTTGTCTCATTGAAATTCAGTGTTGCCGTATGACTAAGATTAGGTTCAGCTCATGGCTTCTGTTTGCAGGGACCATGTCTCTCGATCTCCACAGTTTGATGCATATAAGAACCGATTGCACCGGGATAAATGAATTGCATCAATCGTTTATCACAGTTGCACTTTCATTTGTAAAAAGAAATAATGCGAGGGAGTGAGAGTTTTACAGCACATAGTGAGCTGGGGCCTTTTAACTTGACCTCAATGATTGTGCACAAGGCAAACCAACTTGAATTCACTGCCCCCTGCTGGTAATAGAACTGGAGGATTAAACCTAAAGGGGTATTGAGAGAAGCCTATTTGAGATTTCGAATACATTCTGCTTAAAGCTTATTTATCAGTGAGAAATTAAATATAAAATTGATCTTGATTCATGTATTATGATCTTGCAATTTCTGACATCAAAAAGTACACACAGGTTTGATGACACCACATTCATACACTCAGTGTGAGAGTTTGTTTTAAAAGGGTAAGTCTCAGTGTCTTGATGAGGGAAGTTGCTGGTAGGTGGGCTTCCTCTACTCCCACAAGGGCTCATGAGATTAATCTAAAGGGGTCATGAGAGGAGGAGGATGATTACTGGATAACAAGGACATGAAATAAGGAAAGTACAGTCTTCTGCGTTAATTTTTTATAGCATTTTTATGGTTTTATCTCTCCAGCGAAAACAGTCTCACAAGGGAGAATCCCTCCTCAGATCACCTGATCGTAACTCAGAGATCTGTGAATTGATCGAGTCAGTTTCTGTCCTGGAGATGCATGCGTGTCTTTAACTGGCCTGTAGAACCATTACCCTCAAATGATACAGTACAGAACAGAGATGTATCTGCATCCAGATTTTGTGGATTACATAAGAACAGATAAAGATTTGGTTCAATCCACATTTACACACGTGGTTCTTGCTCTAATATGTACCGAAATCAATGTTATATCTAAATCCTCCTCTCCTCTTTTATATATCCACTATCTATATATGTATGTCCTTTGAGGACTGGGGTGGGGGCAGGAGTCGATCCCAGTTGAGATTGGAGGAGAGGCGGGGTACACCCTGAACAGGTGGCCATTGTATCAATTTACAGAGAGAAACAACCATGCACTCTCACATTAATAGTCATTTCAGAGTCTCCAGTTGACTGTTACCCTTATCTTGATGGAACTGTTTGAGGAAGCAGGAGGACCCAGAGAAAACCCACAAAAACACGTGGAGAACGTGCAGCAGGAACCTTTTGCTGTGAGGTGAGAGAGCCAACCACTGAAACAACGTATCGCCCCATCTGCATACACAATGTCTGATTTCCATAAGAGTACGAGAGGATTTGGTTAAATCCACACCTCCTCCTGTGGTGCCTCCCTGTTTTACATGTTCTAATGTTTGCCATGACCAACTTTATGTCGAAATCATTAACAGTTTCAACTTCTGTCAGTCTTTTTGGTGCTGTAGCTCCAAAATGCTCAATTCAACAATAGTTTAAAGTGCAACTGGAATTGCTGCTCAACGTCTTTCAGAATCTAGAAGTAGAAAAATGGAGGCAGTCATTTAGGGTGAGGAAAAACTTCAACCTTCGATGTGACTTTTAAAAAATCCATAAATTTTAGCTCCTGCAGTCGCAACAGTCGAGCAACTGGTGTCGATCATCAAGCCTATCAACACCCTGCGGGTTATTTTATGGTCAATTTTTCCTAGGGGGCTGTAAAACTTGGACTCGCTGCTCCTTCAACAAATCTCAAGGAAGTTCCTCCAGGATAAGCTGCTGTTAACTGTGTCCTTCTCCTCTGATAAAACCGCGCCCTCGTCTGGGAGGATGACGTCTCCCTTCTTCCAGCTCAGTTTCTCACCTACAGTCGAAATAATCAAAAAGGAAAAGTAGTCGTCCTTCCTTAACCCGACCTGCTTACTTTCGAAATGAGTCATGTTTGTCTTTTAGCTTTTTGGTTTATTTTTTGGGTGGGATTTCATCGAAAAGAGGCTAATTTCAACAGGAACCGGTAAAACAAAGGTTAAATAAAACTTCCACTCTCCCCCACACCTTCCCCTCCACTCCAAAACAACCTGTACACGCCTGATTTATTGTTATTACAGCTGAGGAGAATCAAAGAGTGGCAGGGGCACAGACAGGAAAGGCAGCAGGAGGAAGGAGAAGCTGACGTGGCCCGAGGCTACGGTCCGCAGATGGTACATGGACTTTTAAACGGAGCGGGCCAATATGGCATTTTAACATGTCTGGTAACTTCCATTTCCTCATGTGGGCCAGTTTTTCGTCTGGTAGGAAATCAAACACATTTCATACGGCTCAGGGACACAGGAGGTATACGCTGATATATATTTGTTATGTGTAATATATGTTATTATGACAAAATGTGAGTGATTATATCTAAAAAAAATTCAAGGAGAAAAACAGTTTTATTAATTAAACCCCTGAAACTTGACTGATTCCTTGTTTTTCTTTATATTCTGTCCACTTCTACTCGTACTCCTACCTAAAACATATCAGAAGATGTTTAATAATTCAGATTTGTCAGAAAGTCCAATTCACTGAAGCCAGGATTCACTGATGACATATTCTCGGGGTCTGGACACAGCATAATTCTTTTTTTCCTGTCTTTAGTTCTCCACCTCATGCTCTCAGAAAAGTACGATGAGTCAAATGGCACAGGCCTCTCTGTGCCAAAGTCACATGACTGTTGTGCAAAAGCCCGGAGAGCAGTAATTGACCAGATGTTCCATAGTTTTTGACTCTCTTTCAACATAATACAGCTGTATACATACGTGCTGATTGACTGACTAATTCACTCGACAAAACCCGCTGGGAATATGTTTGTAATCAAAAATGTATAATCCTCTCAGTATGGTGAAGAAGGACTCCGGGATCAGTGATGGTTCTGGCGATATCCCATAAGTTTGTGTTTTTGTTCGCTGATGCAAAGGTTCGTTAGTAAAGAGCAGTTGAGAAATGACTTCTTCATGTTCAAAAGGCTTGTGGAGTGCGTGTTCTATCATCTGTGTGTGATGTGGTGATGAATTCCTTTTGTGAAGGGTGTTTGAGTCTGATTAATTACTTCTTCACCTATGGAGCAAGTGTCGGATTCAGCAAAACAGAAATTACATCATTTTAACATCTTTTTCATTTGATTCATGTCAATAAATGTAAATAGATACGGGATCAAATTTTGACAAGTAACAGTAAACCTGGCCCAAGCTTTTTACTCTTGCTTTTTTTCCTACTGCTTTTAAGACTTACTTACAATCTCACAGCAAAGTCCACAGATATACAGATTGATAATTATTCATCTAATGTTTTCACGGTGTACAATTTGCCCTGTTCCACAGATTACAACCTTTAAACCGAGGTCATGAACATCATCAAGACTCATGAACTCAAGGCCACAGGTCCTCATTCTGTGCACTCTGTTCCGTAACGAATGGATGGTAAATGGATTTATATAACTGTATCTATATAGTGTTGTTCTAATCTCATCGACCACGGTACAAGTCGCAATTTACCATTTACAAGCACATTCATTCAGAGCCTCTTTGCACAGCAGTTTTTCTATCTTACACCATTAACAGACTTCAGGCAATGTTGAGCTGGGGAGTCAAACCTTCTGGTTGACTCTACCTCCTGAGCCACAGCTTATGACGTATGACCACATATCTGGGTGAAGAAGTGGAGTCATACTGACAAAGCACTGCTAGGGTTACTTTGAAGATAGTTTCCTGAGATTTCCTGTTCATGCACAGGACTGTAAGTTTGGAACAGTCTCTTCCAAGCGCTGTGCTGTGCTAATGCGTGTTGTGCTGCTGCATGGATACAGCATTCAGCTCATATCTCAACATATAATTAGATGCTCATAAAGTTGTCAGTGCTCTTCGGATGCATGCAATCTGTGTGTTTAATGGTATTTCAGTGGAGCAGGAGTTGTAAATCTGTCTCAGCGTACAGAGGAATATGTCATCTGTCAAGTCGGTGAGAAAATTAAAGTTGCAGCATGTGTGGGATTTTTTTTTTTCTTTTACCAGAACATAAGTGTAACACTTACACACTTTGTCCCCTCGACCTGCTGTTTCCTGCTTCCTAATGCCCACGGTTTCACACGCTAAGTTCCCACCATCCACTCCTTCTTCCCTCATCCCTACTACCTCTTTTCCCTTCCCTCCATGCAGTTGCCTCTATGGTTTCACATCCACTTACTGGTTCCATCCACACCTAAATCCCTCTTCTCCACTCTCTCTTTCTTCCGTCGCTTCTCGTATTTGTCCGGCCACTGCTCTCGCCTCATCTCTCTGACATTGCATCTACCTCCGTTCCTCCTCCTCAACGCTGAAATCCAGGTCCAGCTGAGTTCTGCTGGGAGCCAGAGCTACCAGATGACACCAGGCAGAACCCAAACATCTGCATTACCCAACTCGGCCCAAGTGGGGCTCCCAAGGATACGCAGCTGTGTAAACAGCTTGTGTGTAAAAATGCGAGCTATGCAGCCAAACACAGGGGTCCTCACCGGGTCGCTATGAAAAGAAATATTATTAATAATGATAATAATGAGAGAGGAAATACCTTCGCTTGAGACGTGACTCTGTGCTTGTGTGACAGCGGGGCATGGGAAAGATGACAGGAGCCTCAGGCTAAGATTAGATACACTACAGGGCACAGCTGGCTGCATTAAAAACATAATTCATTGCAGTTATAGTTACGTACAGTATGAAAAGAGCCACAAAGAATAACTAAAGGAATAGTGACAACGCTCTTGGGAGATTTCTTGCTTAGAGATGAGAAGATCAATACCACTCTCATGGTATCTACTCTATTATCCTATGTTTTCCAGTTACATTTTCTGTTAACAAACATTGATCCCTCTATTGTGTTCAGGTCATATTCAATATTGCATAAACATTATTGGAACTTTAACCCCCTGACCTCTATAAAAAACGTTTCCTGGATTTTTTCTAGTCTGCTGTAATGGTATGAAAGCTACCACACACACACACACACACACGTACGCATGCCCGCACTCACACAGACACAGAGAAATAACCCCAAAAAGTCCCTTGTGGTGAAAGTTGAAGAGCACACAAAGGCCAGGATATAGTGCAACAATGGGGCAGCACACAGTGCATGAATGACTAAGCCACGCTAGATGAGTTTTGGGCTAAACTAGGATTACCTGCATGTGGACCGTAACACAAGTATCTAGTCATACACGGCCTCTCAAAATTCAACAAAAGCCTTATCTGTCTTGTGTCTATTCAGTGAACATTTTAAAGAAACACAGGTTTGGGCAGTTCTGTGTTTATGTGTGAGGGGTGGATTATAATAGCTTATCTCACGGGGAGCCAGTGGCCTATTCTCTTTTGCCCCAAACTCCAAAACAACACTCAGGCCCACTTGAGAGTCCTCTGGGCTTGGATTAGCTTTGCCTCTGGCACAGAGACATCGGCACAAGAATCTGGCTGCCGCCCAAAGACAATATTTGTCAGAGTAGCCTTGTTTCAAACCTTTACTGTTTATTACATTCTGCAGACTCTACTCTTTTTTTTTTTTGCATCAGAGATGGGGTTCCAGATTAACTCTTAAGATTCCACTGGAAAAGCTTTTCATGTTTTTAATTGTCCAAAAACATGTTCAAAGAGTGCAGTGTTTTTCATCAGGCTGCACAGCTGCAGTAAGTGAAAAAAAAATCATGCATTCATTTTTCATCTGCATCATATGGTTCAAATAATTTTCCGCTCAGTATTCTTTAAGAATAGCTTTCACAGTGCACGTCAGTCTATTGCAATCTGGGTTTGTGAATAGTTATGAGCCACACTGAAAAAATCACCTACTTTTAAATTCTTGCTTTTCTGAACAACATCCCATCTGGACGGAAAAAGTTCAGTGCCAGTTTTAGATTTCACCTCCCAAGGTAAAGTAAATCTACTATAATTGTTTTAATCAAACTCAATTTTATGCAATAACAATGCAAACATGTCAAAGTGAATCCACTGGGAGGTATATTTTTCAGTGCATTCATTGAATAAACAGAGCACTATTGCACAATCTAACCTTTGACCTCTGCTGCTGTTTGGTTGTGCAAGCTTTGACTGGTGGAATGTAATTTGTTCCTGTTCATTTGAATGCATTACTGAATGCTTGAAAAAACTTCACAGACAATGCAACAAGCCTTTTAAGTTGATGCAGTCAAGTATCAAAAGGCGGCAGACCCACAAGGGCCCAGGGTGTAGAGCAGTCAACTTCCTGCACCTGCAGACTCAGCATATGGCAGAAGTCTGGACCACCCGTGATAAATTATTCACAATATTCCAAAAGACAAACTTGCTTTCCTGAAGTATCTGTGTGTGTATGTGTTTGTGTGCGTACATTTTAGCTGCTAAATTAGCTAACAGTTTTAACATTGTGTTCATTTATGACTGTGAGACTCTAAATTGAACATATGTGTGAATTTAAGTGTGAATTGTTGTTTCTCTCTGTGAGTTGGTTCTGCTAGTGGATAAAACTGAACCTGATTTAATTTGGTAGTACCCAGATTCTGTCTTCTCAGCAACGGCAGCGAACTGCTTTGAAAGATCAAAGCGACGAATGTGCCGTCACATCTGAGCGTGAGTCCTCATATTTCTGTGCTTGGTGCCAGCTTCTTCCTCTTAGCTGCAGCCTGTACAGTGTGGATGGCAAACAGCCACGATCCTGGTTCTCCATCATAAAGCACAGGAAACCCCTGGTGTCTATTGTTTGAAAACTCTCCCGACGGCACCACAGCCGCAGCTCTCAACAACGCAGATTGGCAAATGTTCTGTGTAACGTTAATAGAAAATGAGTGCCGAGGTCTCCCTTGAATGACTTTCCAGCACATTAGTGCCAGGAAGCCGTTCATTTTAATGTCAGTGGTGTATTAGTGGTGCTATATAGTGTTTTGACTGTAACTATCGCAGCATTTACTCTAAATATACACATAGCATTATTCTTCTGCTGAGCGTATCTTTAAGGCATACTTAAGTAATTACTGGAGATTTTAAAATAAACACATCCGGTGCACAGACTCGGTTTTGTTAACAGTACGACTGTTACCACCCTTTCATGGTGTAGACCCAGCGCTGAATAACACTTGAGTCGTTTCCCGGGGAACATGACACATGGGCTCACTCCAGAAGGAGATGGAGTGCTGCTCAGGGCTTCTGTCCTGCATCTCACTTCTACAGCATCCTTCATATTTCATGCTGAACTTTTCATTTCCAAGGCCCTGGTGTCCTGGTTACTCAAGCAGCCTGGCATGAATGGTATGTGACCGCAGTGCTGTGCATTTAAATCTGGCTCGTGTCATGCCCCTTCATTTTCTCCTCTTCCTGTCTCGCCATAGAGCAGTCACTTGTTGCAGCCTAGTTGGGCCTCATGTGGAAAACTGTACAATAAAGTAAAAATGCGTGCATGTATAAAGTTTCCTAGATGTTTATAACAAATATTCACAATCCGTTTTTCCAATATAATGTTTAATGCACCCATTTTTATATCATTTAATATAACTAACCTCTTACTATGATTAATCTCACACATTGTCCAAGGGCTCACATGGAGGTTGCAATGTTGACCTCGTAAATTTGATTTGAGCTTTCGTAGCGGCAAAACTCTGGCCCAAGAAAAATAACGAATATAATCAAAAATACTCTTGGTTGTCTCCTGACATAGAAAGTGTGATATCATTTATAATTGAGTGCAGTGTGTCTATCATATAGAAAGCTTTGCCCTGTCATTGAGGACAACCCCCTCTGTCTGGCACCAGTCAAACGTATTACAGTTGCATCCTGCCCTCTCTTCACAAAGAATGCTTGTTTTGGCATACATTTGGATGTGCTCTCCATTAGAGGCTTTAACACTCTCAGTGGCTGCATTATCTGCGCCCATTAATGACTGTCAAAACACGGGAGGGACTTTGCATTGCCAGACACAGGATACTTGACACCACTTCTAATCTTTGCCTGCTTGAAATACCAAGCAGAAGTACATGAACAGAGGTACAGACAGAGGGACGGAGATTGTTGAAACGATGATGATTAATGACAGTGAAGTGGTTTCGGAGCAACGAGTAAAACAAGTAGCCATTCTGTTTGAATGACTCTTGTAAACTGTAAATCTACATCCTACATATCCCATCAATCTTTGAAAAGGTGGTTATGTAAATCATAAATTCTTAGTGTGGATTTTTGGCCTTTATTTGTGAAATTGTAATTAGATGAGAAGATTGATTGTCTCGAGTCTGTAAGCTACATATGAAGCTACAGGCAGCAATCAATTAGATTAGCTTGACTAAACCTCCAGGCATTTCCTTTCAAACACCTGCCTTTAAAATCTGTTTTCTGGTTGAGTCAGGTTAATTTGACCAGATGCCTTCACATGTGCCTCAAGTCCTATTAGACCCTCTTTAACTGCCTGTAATAAGTGGTGTTTACCATTAGCTTGGAGAACTGTGTGTTCTAATTCTGATGGTAATCACTTTAATGGCACATTTTAGCACAAGCTGCTTTCTCTAAATAAAACTCAGGCTTCCTGTTTGATGTGAAACTCTCTGTTTTGAGACACACTCAAGCTGCTGATGCTGATTTGAGGCCCACTGCATCGGTGTGATTCATTCACTGAGCTCTGTTTTCTGTTGCCTTTATAATGAGCTGGTTCAGGGCCCGAACCAAACCCTTGGGAGCAATAAACTCACAGTTTAATGAGCTGTATCAGGCCCAGTGCAGAGAGCTGAGGGATTCCTGAGTTCCTGAGGGGGCTACAGATCCTACCTGTTACCCCGAATGCTCCCATAACCAAACACCTGCATTTAATAGCAGTTAACCACAGTTTGTATTAGCTATGGCTGATCCAGCTCATATTTATCAGCAAACTTTAAAGGCCACAGCCTTAAATTGATTCATTTGTGTCTTTTGTAGTGGGTTTTAACTGGTACACATCATAGACTGTATATTAAGATGGACAACATGAGGGGCCCATAAAAAGTGAAGCCCAAAGTGTCCCAATCACTCCCTTGTGGCTTGCTGCAATATTTTTCAGAAACCCCGCCCATCCATGTTAGTGGTTGGGACATATATCTAACAAAAAAGTCAAATTAAACATGAAATAACCTATCTCTGGTTTCTGCCATTTGAGGTGCTGATAAGGCAGATTGCAATGTGCACTTGTATCCATCACAGTTTGATGAGACTATACAGCAAAGGCAATGACAAGCTGACAAAGCTCTGGTTAAAGGTGTCTTATAAGGTCTACCTCTTCTATGATGTGGGGGGAAGTTGAGCCTTACCCAGTTATATCACATCTAGATATGTCCAACTCTTTCTACATTTGAGGCCTTAAGTTTGATGATCCAGCTTGCCAGGTACAATCAGTCCTCCTTATGGATATGTCTTCTAGCTCTTGTGAATATTGGCCTTAGAAAAGTAAGGTCAAAGTCTTAGAACCACCTGCACACACACAACGTAATGTGGCTTTTGAAATGTTGATATTTGGCACCTGTTATTTCTGGAAGAAGATGACTGGAAGGCTGCGCAAACTGGAAGCACTACAGATGGTATTACCTGGAGAAGCTGTTTGCACGGTCATTTACACTTGTGGTCACATCAAAGTACTGGGAACTCCTTTAATAAAGTGCCACACACAGGAACGTAAGGAGGATTTAAAATATGGGAAAAACAGAAGTCGTTTTTATCAGTTCAAAGACAGAATTAACATCCAGCTCTCTCATTGAATGCCAAGGCAGGTATAATCATATTACACCCTTTGCAGTGAGTATGTATTTTTACCTTAGTTCTTTCTAATATCTTCATTCTAGGCAGTTTGAAATGTTATGGTCTTCATTACCAGGTCTGGTTGTGTTATGGTTTCTTGTGAGTGGAAACTGACTGGAAGGAGACCCTTTCCCGGAGGCAGCTCTGTAAGAGGGCGACAGCCAAGATGTATAAAAGGACAGAGTCTGTGTTTGTACAAGTGTTTCACATAGGACCGGTCCCAGACATACTTCTGAATGGGACTAAGTGACGGACGATTTTCGGAATCACAACTTTTTTCCTCTTGGATGAGTCCAGGGAGATTCCAGGGTCCACAGACGCCTGCCTCATTTCCCAGGAATTCATCCGCTGGCGCTACTGTGCTATACCCTTATATTACTATACACAGTTTTCATTTTTATTACCTGGGATTTTTTGCATGAACTGCCAAATGATGGTGCCGATCACAATTTTTAGATTTCTCCTGAAACCACTGAGCCTGAACCTCCCGACCACCCACTCCCAGGTTTATTTGACATTCCAACACCTGATTGATTATAAAAGCTGCTGAAATGTAAACTGCATATTTGCAAGTCGGGCCAGGTTCTTCTGTTTACTACCGTTACTCTCTTCATGTCTTTTGGGTTCTGAGGAGAGAAAGAGAAAAACGATGAGCAACGGCCTCCACCGCATTACGGATCTATACTAATTGATAACATGTGTAGAAGGAGGTAACTTGATACTAAGCAAGCGCACAACTCAAACACGGGCCACCTGCTGCGGTTTTGGAGTTAGCAGAGTTTATCTCTCACCGCAGTCTGATTCAGACAGTTCAAATGAGGACGGCCTGGTCAGAGTCCATAATTCAATCAATCTGCTTGTTCGCTTTAAAGTACAAAGTTGAAAAAGGTTGGGCAAGAGTGGGGAGGCTGCCTTTGCGGGAGCAAAAAAAAAGAAGAGTCAACTTTCAGGATACAATATTCGACTTTTGGTGAAAGTTATTTATCTCTGTACCCAAAATAAAGAGTCTCCAACATGTTAAAGTGGTGGGGGTTTTTTCACAGTTTCATTGTGTGCTGTTTGGCGAGACAAAGTTTCACCTTTTCCTATAATGGATATCTCATTTTGGAACCCAATGTTCAGACTCAGGGGTGATTGCAGCCAAATTGACCCATATGTCATTCAGAAGATTTCATTAAATGTCTCTAGCCTGCAGTCACTGAATGTCTTCTGGTTTGCTCTCTGGCCAAGAACGAGCTTCTGAGCTGAGCACAATCACACTCTTTACTTTCCCTCACAGGATTTTTTTTTTTCCTCCTTCTATCCAGACAGCTTTGTACATATCGACTCCTAGCGCAGTGGAACATCGTGGAGGAAAGGAGTTGAAACCTCTGCACTGTCTCCCAGACTCCCTCTGTGGTACAGAGAGACAGGCCTGAAGGCGGCTGCTACCACACACGCAACTGTGCTTGTCACTACTAGGACACAGTTACAGTCAGTGGCTTGGACAGTACATAGATAAGATAACACGAGTCCCAGCCACTTCTCCTTTTCCCACATTTATCAAAGTGAGGACCAGCTACCTCATGTGATCTGTACATTGAGTACAGTATGTCCGCCATAACATCACTATCTGTTCCCTGCAGCAATGAGCAATGCAGCTAATTTAAGAATGCCCAGTCACGTACTTTCAGCTTTTTCAGAGCACAATGTTCTGAGCATGTTGGTGTGAAAGGAAATTCATTACTAAGGAGATAATTTTACAGGCAGCTTGAGTGTGTCAAAGTCTATTTTCTGCAATTAAGTTTGGATTAGATCAATGATATATTTAACAGTAAACCTGCATTTAAATCACTTTAACTTGATTTCACTCAAGATTATTGCACTTTATTTCATTCCGCTATATGTTTTACAGATACGACTGAAATGACATAAATAGACTTGAAACTTAAGTAGTAAGCATAAAGTAGTGGATTACATGATATGGCTAAATCCACATGACACATATTTTGGATCCACTGTTCAAAACATATGAAATCCTTTGCAATCTATTCCAAGTTGACTGATATATGTATTTGGCTTATGTCTTTGTCAGTATTATCAAACATACTGTACTCTAACACTATTAAAGAATAACTGCACCCAGCTTATAAATCCTGCTCGCGACTAATGTTGAAAACAGGCTTTTCCCACAATCAGTGCAGCTGTGATGGCGCGTGCAACTGTAGCTACATCACAGCTGGGTGTGGTTGAAGAGTTGTCATCTAAGCCAATGCAATGCTTGTTTTTCCTCCTTCCATAATGTATTATGGGATTATCAACCCATGTGCTCCAACACAAGCCCCTTTAGCATGAATCTGATCTTTTCATGACGTGACAGGCTAAGAACAGAGGCCTGCTGTATGTGCCTGGTGTCCTGAGGTGCTGGCTGTTGGACACGTATGATTTGCACCAAGCTATAGAGTTGAACTGATGCCAACTCCTGCTCTCTTTCTCACACACATACACACTCACACACATACACACACATGTTCCAATGTATTTCTCATGTGCTTGGGATCTCTCCGTGCCAAACTTTTTTACTTCTCCTCCCTCTCTTTTCTCTGGGCCCCTCAAATCATCTAAAGTGATAACATGTCGCATATATTTCAGCCCTCCATTATACTTTTTTCCTTTTTTTTATGATAATGGACTTTCAGTATTTAAAACATCAGATCCCATCACATCGGGCTTGTTAAAAACCTATGGTCTGACCTTCAATAGCAGATTGAAAAGCCCATCCTCTGCGATCTGCAGTGGTGGAACAAAAACCTCCCTTGTAACCCTTTCCAGATCTTTCCAGATGTACACCGGTTAAATACCTGCTGGAGCACAAATCACAGCGAAGAGCGGCTGAAGTGGAAAATGAAGAGGACTTAAAAAAAAAAAAAAAAGTATATATTTTTTAATCCTGACATGTTATCTATTACTGTCATTTTTAAGTGGAGAGCAGCAAGAGCCAAAGTATTACAGTAGAAATGCAATGATCGGAGCAGAGCGTTATACTGCACAGCGTCATAGACAGTATGTTGGCAGGACATGAAAGACACCTGTGGAAAGTTGCTTGGACAAAATGTGCAGGAGCTTTAGTGATAGCGATGGTCATTGTCAGCAAAAATAAGAGGAGAAAAAAAAAGATGTAAACCACATCAGTGTACTGCCCGTTCTTAAACCTGCCGGTTTTGAATAGACTTTTTGCTGCTGTCACTTTTTTATTGTTTGTGTGATGGACGTTGTGTGCTGGACGTTGTGTGCTGGATGTTGTGTGCTGGACGTTGTGTGCTGGATGTTGTGTGCTGGACGTTCTGAGCTGGATGTTGTGTGCAGAGCTTTAGTCTATGGTGCAGACCGACGTTAAAAAAAAGGATACAATTTGAATTGCAGACAAACCAGGTAGAATGAACACAAAGTTTTCTATTAAAGAAACTCAAATGGCTTTTCTTACTTTTGTTCACCTACAAGTTCAAAAGATTTACTTAACTACTTAATTGCACGTCGGCCATTTCAGCAATCTGCACAATCGTCAGACCCAAATTCATAACTTTTCACAATAAAAGCACTGTGTCTTTGTAGACAATTCGCTGAAGGGGAAGTGATGTATAAATGTTGTTGGCATGTTGGAGATCATAACTCCCATCAATGCACCTGTCAGTCTGATATGGTGATAATGTAGTTATTATGATGATTATCTTGCGATGATTTCTGATCTGCTCTGTTACCGGCCACTGCTGATGTTTATCTTAGGACGTAGACAAAGACTAAACTCAGGCGGCAGACTGACAGATAGCCTCCTGACCCCACCCCACTGACTGTGTGACAACTGGGGAAATCGATTACGTAAGTGGTTCGTGAGACTCTTGTGGAATTAGTAGATACAAAGAAACAACAGAAGTCATACACCTGAGTGAAGGCGTGGAGCATTCTGGACATGCACACCCAGAGACAGCAGCTAAAAGCGCTCTGGAGGAAAATAAACACGGCCACCGAAGAGATAAGCGTTTCTACCCCCCCCCGAATAAACACACAGGGTGATGAATGGCTGAGTGACAGCTTAGAGACAGAGCCTATTTGTATGGGCGTAGTTCCTCATGGCAACATTACTCACAGGCAGCGTGTACAGTTGTCAGGCAATTTTCTCTCTCTGCAAATAGCACCGCTCTCTCAACACACTCGCTATTGCTCGGGATGCCGGCACATTAGGCCCCATTCTCTGAAAAAAAAAAAAAAAAACTCAATTACTCCAGTTGACATCAACGCCAGAGTATGAAATTATACTCAACTCATCACCACGAGTGGAAAAACAAGCCTCGATTTCTTAGGAATACATACATAAAACACGCACGCTCAAACACTGGCCTGATGTTAATGTGAAAACCACATGTTACTGTATATTCTCCTTTTCTTTTTTTCATAGCAACAGTAATTGTCAGTCAAACTGTTTTATGTCAGGCTGACCACTGCACTTTAAAACTACAAGTGTGCCGCAGTGAGCGCCAAACAAAGGAACGAGTGGATCGCGTTTCATCCAGATTATCATGTTAGCAGATGGTCCACTCATACAGGAAAAGATATCATGATTGTGGTGTAACTCTGGCTGGCGGACACATTAACGTTGGAAAGCTGATGAGACGCTGAAGCTGAAAGGTGAAGGAGAAGATGCCAGCCTGCTTCAACAGCTATTGGATTAATTGATATAACGTTTTTTTACTTACATTAACGGTCTTTAGAGAATGAGGTTAAGATGAGTCTTTACCTCTGATGCCACTCTGAGGTCACATTTGCAGTTTTGATTATGTTTCTCAACAGCTTTAAGATGAATTACCATAAAATAGCAATACATTAAAGAGTTCATCCTAAAAATAAACGTTGTGCATTCAAGTTGCATTGTGCACATGATTTACAGAGGGCATGTCGGCGGACATGTTCGATTCCGCACCAAGTTCCTCACGTCCGCACCATGGGCCGCACATAAAAACCACATGAGGAGTGATGAGTCTCCGCACTGACACTTACAGACTGGACCACCCTGCAACTATACTCTTGACAAAGACTCCCGTGCGACCGGCCTATGTCAGTGTGAGTGTGTGTCTGGGTGTGTGTGTGGTCATGAAGGCCACTCCTCGGGCTCCAGGCTCCAGACAGACTCCTCTCTCTCTCCGTGCTCAGAATAGATACAGAGTCAGACGATGTAAGGTGAGATAAGGGAAAAAATTGGGGGTATGACCCTTTAAAGGGTCTATTCCAGCTGAACGAGTGAGTGAGAGAGAAAGAGAAAGAGAGGAGGATTTTAACCCTCGTCGTCAGATGCCATGACTAATGGTGGTGTAATAGTGGTGTGGATAAACTTGGACACATCCAGCCGACCACATGCAGACGGGCCTGACTGACTGACGCACCCTCAGGCCTGAAGAACGATGTGTGTGGCCCGAGCTTCCCTTCCCCCCCACCCCCTAACGGACTCTCCCTCCCTCTCTATGGCTATCTCCGAGCCTCTCTCACCCTTTTTTCTTTCAAAATGTGAGATTACAGGGAGAGAAAAAAACAGTCGAGCTGCACAAGCCACAATGGTTTTCCTCTCCTCCTCTGTGACACGCTTTAGCAGCGAGGAAATGGAAAACCCTCCCTTCCTTCCTAATCCCTTTTTTCTCTCTCCTCTTTACTTCCTACCACCTCACTCCGTCTTCTGTCAAATTCCCCTCTCCTCTCCTCTCCTCTCCTCTCCTCCACCGTTCTCTCTCCTCTCACCTCCTCCTCTTATGTTCTCCACATGCTTTGATGGCTCCTCCTCTGAAAAAAGGTGGGAAATGATTCAGTTCCCTGGCATGCATGGCAGGGCTGCAGCTGGACACTGCACCTGCAGCTGCGAAAAACAAGCTGACGGGTGCATGTTTGGAGCTCTTCACATGTGTGTGTTTGTGTGTGTTGCACATGTGCAGGCATTTTTGTGTGTGCACGGCCGATTTTTCCCGCTCTTTTCTGCACCCTCCCCGCCTCCTTTCTTTTTTTTCTCTACTACATTTGTTATTCCCACACTTCTGCTCCCACAGAGGCAGAGTTAGACAAATTAGAATCAGTGTGAGTTGGCGTTAAGAGGGGGTTTTCAAGTTCGAGGCACGAGAGAACTCAATGGGCGTCGTATTTGTGTTGTGACAGCAGAAGAAGTCGGAGGCACCCGGAAGTTACAACCATGCTTTTGAGCACATTCAGATCTGTTTAGGAGCCGATTGCCAAAACATTTAGTTGAGCCTTGTGGGAGAGAAGGTTTAAAAAAGAAATTAAGGAAAATTACATTACACTTTTCATTTTGATTGATGGCGAGTGCTGCGTAGTTGCCGCACCTCCTTGCCTCCATAGATTACGCCGTAAATCATGTAATTAGCAGAGGCAAGAGCCTGAGAGTTTCAAATGTACATGCCTTGAAATGAGGTCACTATGTCTTCTGAGAGATTTTATAAGTGAATATGTGGTTGGTTTTAATGGACCATGATGTTTGTTTGGTTTGATTTCTGCTGAGAATAACAGACGTCAGCGCCTGTGATCAATGCACATCCGAGTCTTGCAGCAGGTCCTCGCAGGTAGTGAAAACAATGTGAGCACTGTATCTCTTGAAGGTGGAAAATCCAGTCAGATAATAGAGACCTGTGAAAACCACTCTGAAGGATGATTAGTTTAAACAAACTATTGTTGTTTCTAAGTGGCAGATAAGAGGGCTCTCTCTCTCCCACAAGTGAAAGTGCATGACATTTGTGTTTGCAGTGGTGAGAGATATTCCACACGCAGCTTGGCAGTGGAACTACACCAGTGCAGGATGTGAGGCTATGCGAGCGAACGCGTGCTTACTGGAATTAATTGAAACCATAATTACCTCCGCACTAACGAGCCAGTTGTCTTGAGCCGCAGCCAGGTGTTCAGCAGGAAACCAAATGTGACACTTTGGGTTTGGTGTTCACCCGTCTGCACACACACACACAGACTCACTCGTGTTCCAAGAACCTGAGTGAGTTAAGCAAACATTTCGCCAGCCGTCAGAGCTCGTCTCTCACCACATACATTCATCTTCCTGAGACGCCTCCTGTCCAAAAAGCAGGGCAGTTCCCCCACCTTGGGAGCCAGATAGGAAGCTGCGGTAGGATTTCACCATTTGTTACTCTGTGACAGCTTCACTGAACATATTTGTTTCAGGACAGTGGTTTCCCAACAATTTTAATCTGATGTACCCCCCCCCAAAAAAGCCATAATGATCAACAACATCACCCATAAACTTTCAAATGTGCTCATTTCAGTTGAGCTTGAACCAGAGCTTCGATATATAACAGTGGCCCTTAACTGAATAACAAAATAACATGTAGTCACAGACCCTAGTCTGATCTGTCAATCACGATGTTTAACCTCGTGATTAAAACCAAACATTCCCGGTAGATTGAGCACTTGGACGTGCATTGGTGGGATAAGAACAATACCGAAAAAACATCTTAGAGTCACACTTATTCGGGTGTCCTTTGACTTTTTATTTGGTCCACGTCCCATCCACTAACACGGAGGAGGCAGGGTTTATGAACTGTACTGTATCATGCCACCAGAGGATGATCAAGATGAATCTCTTCACTTTGGGGAAGCTTTTATCTATTGCTTAGCTAATCTAATACTTTAATCACTTTTCCACACAACTGCTTATCTATCTAAGTACTTTCAGCTAAATTAGTTTGAAATCATTAACCAAATACACCCAGTCATATCAGGATTATTTATTGTTTTATCTTAATCATCCATAACCTTTAGCTGACTATTAATAATTGATAAAGGTTATCAGCTACCTTTTCAAAAAAATGATCTGCTCGATTGCAAACCAGTTTTGGCATGGCAGCTTGGGGTAGTTGTACACTTGGGTTAATCATTGTACAACTGGTGCACATAACGTGTGTGTATAAACTCTGTGCGTCCGTGTATTTACGTCAACATCTGTGTCGTCATGTGTGTGTGAATTTGTCACCATCAAGGTGACATGTTCGGCACCTAGCGATGCCCGGGGGCCATCCTGCTTGCTGAGCAGGCACGAACTGAGAAACACTATTCCCCAGACAATACACGTCTATGCTCTGCTCTGCACCTGTGTTATGTTTTCAGGCTGACATAGATGTGCTTTGTTTCCATGACTCAGAGACTAAAATAGTAAGGCCGCCACCAACTCTGAACTCGGGGCCCTTTGTAGTAAAACGACCACATAACTTCAAACACAGCAGCGAATGGTTAGAAACAAGGTTGTTTGCGGATTGCTCAGTGTGTAAAGCTGGCACACAAACGCTGAGTGAACACAATTTCCCTAGGCTTTTTATTTGCCTCTCAGGATTTTCCAGCGTTGAAACCAAACTCATATTGTCAAACTGTTATTGGATACACTGTGTATTTACCCAAATGTGATCTCATGGCTCATAATCTGCAAACTGGAGGACGGTGGGAAAAGAGAAGTTCACAAAAAAGTCATCCAAACTATATAAACCAGCAAAGCAACGAATGAGACGTGGAAAAAACATGACAGCGTTAACAAAAAACTCAGAGCTTCAATGAAATTTATTTACTTTAGTGTCAAAGTTTTAGTGATGTTGTCACTGTTACGACTTAAAGAAAATTAAAAGCATTAAAAAGCAGGTTTGTGTCATTATCATCAAGATCATGTAACTAGAAAAAAATATACTGCTGCCCCCTGGTGGATTCAGAAAACAAAATGCCTGTGAACTGTCAAGTCAAAGTACAGGGTGACCAACATACTGTGTAGCATATAAACTTCAATGCTTGACAAACAATGCCCTCTATAGAAGCACCCGGACTCAATATGATTTATACACAAACTTTAACCTTTAATAAATCATCTTTTATATATATATTACACCATGTTATTTGATTGATTCATGAATGTCTGAGGAGTATCATATAAAAAGGAACCAGCCAAGAAAACATAAACAGGACATATTCCCGTCTGTCTGCAGTCCCATGTTCCTTCCTTGAAATGAAATACAGCAGCATTTTCCTTTGGTAGAAACACAACAGCCACTTTCTGTTGAGTCCTAGAGCGTAACCCTCTGTCTCGCTCAAAATATAAGAGGAGGATGAAGATGGGAATTAAATGAGGAGGTGCTTATCTGAAGTCTTTTTTTCTTGTTTCAGTGCTTCGGTGCTTTTTGTTGTTAAAGTTGCATTATTTCTTGGAAAGAAATTTCATTTTGTTTCCTAGAACAAAGGGAAAGAATCCAGAGGTTTGAGGTTAGAGAGCTTATGGTCATTTGCACAGAACAAAATCTGGCTAAGAAAAGCTCAGAAAGATCCTTACCCAAGCCTTTGAGAAACCTGTTCACCCTCCGATGTTCATTCTCATTGATTGAGTCCAGATACTCCTGCAACCTCACTTCAAACAGTCCTGAGAAAGGAGAAGGAATTATGAGCCTCTGTGTCACCTGACCAGCGTTTGGGTTTGAGCGTGACCTTGCCGCTGCACCTCTGTACCTCTCAGAGCCTGCCTGTGGAGCTCCCTCTCCTGGATGAACCAGCCAAACATCTGGGTCTCCATGAAGACCTCCAGGAAGCGACGCACGGTCTTCGAGGGGATCGCTTTACGAAAGCCCTCCCGCTGGAAGGAGCAGGGGACCGGGGAGGAGGACGAGGAGGAGTAGCCGTCCTCCCGTTCCCCGGTGATGAAGAGCGGGTAGTGGCCAACTAGCTCCACGAAAAAACGGACAAAGGCCTCAGATACGACCGTGCTGAGCTGTTCAGAGTCTGAAAAGAGGAAGTTGAACCACATATTCATCGGTGTTGCTGCAAAGATGCAAGAAATAAAGAGGTGCTTTGTTGTAGTGAAATGTCTTGTTATGTCTTACCACCCGGTGCGTCTCCTCTCTCATTGGCGAGATCCCTTCTCCTCTCGAGAACATTCTCCAGCGCTGATTGAAGCTTGGAGGGCAAGATGGAGTCCTCATCGTCCAACTATAAGGAAAAGGACAGGATGATATTTTATCATCTGAACTTTTTCCACATCCATCATAATCATGCAGAGCCATAAACACCAACCAAACACGGGTCAATGCATGCAGCCTACCTGTCTGAGAAACCGACTGTTTCCTAGATCCACAACCAGAACCTGTGCACAAGAAATATAAGTCATCTTAATTCAAAAGATATCAGTCTGTTGATGTGATAAATCTATTTACACCTTCAGATAACTTCAATTTCAAAGAAGCGGTTCCTCTCTGACCTCCTCCAGGGGCAGGTCAGTGAGCTGGGGCAGCGAGCTGGACAGCAGGCCCACGATGAACGGGGTCGGGGTGCACACGATGTCGAGCATGGCAGAGGGCAGCACGGGGATGTAAGTGTGCTGCCACACGAAGGGGTACAGCAGGGCCACCATGGCATGGCAGCACTGGGACAGAGTGCTGAAAGGAGAAGGACGAGGAGGAACAGAGGAGGGATATGAGGTTTTTTAATAGATTATAAATAAATAACCGGTGGATTTCCATGTTTACACCCACTTCGAAACACTTTTTCCATATTTGACTGAAAGCATAGCTGGGAAAGGAGAAAAGAGAAAGCAACAGATGCAAAGATGACTTAATTCTCGCCACATGAGGGCAGTATGATCCAATGACGCAGATTATTCCCTCAAGGTCCATTTCCCACTGAGGGAAACGAGGGTACATTCTTCTGTCTTTTAACGTCACTGAGACTTTGCATTCCTGTCCTTTGCTCATGTGACCACACTCTCTGGCTCTCACTGGCTTTTCTCCTGCAGCACAAACAAGCTGGCCCCAGCACAACAACATCAACCAGCAGCCTGCAGGCCTCAAAATATCTCTCTGGCATGTTCCCTGAATAAAACTGGGACTGCCTTATATTTATTTAGATATGAGGGGCTATAGACCACCCACACCACCTCTAACTTCATTATGAAAACATCATCCCTTCTGTCTTCATAATCATGTAAACACTGGGAGACTAATTTACAGCACAGCATTTTGTTTTATAAGAGATAGGGGGACACATGCAGACATTAAGGGGATGCGTCAGACCGACCTGAGCTTGTCAGCAGTGAAGATGACCCGTCGCTCCAGCAGCAGAGAGCCGAACACACGCAGGAGCAGCCGCAGGCTCAAACAGGAGAAGAGACACTCGAAGTTGACGTGCTCCAGGCGGGAGTCAGAGGGTCGACAGAGCTCCATCACCTGGGAAATAGCATTGGATTCAAAATGATATCAGATGAAACATTTAGAAAAGTTAATGCTTTATTTTAGATTTGAATAATTCAGGGAAGAGAGAAAAGTGACACCACGATCAAGTCTCACTTCTGTCTTTAACCCTAAATGCTAATTAGCTATGAAGCTCCTGTTCATTATCGCAATAAAGACAAGTAATAGTTTCCTCATAATATATCTTGGTGCTCACAGCATCGCTCACCTCAGTGCCCGAGCCAGGCAGGAACGTTTTGACAGTGATGGTTCTGCCCGGAGCAGGAAACTGGGCCTCCATGATGGCTCTCATGAAGGGCTGCACCAAAGCTGGAGACAGAGCCCTCCGCCTCTCCACCTCATCCAGCACCTACACACACACACCAACACACTGTCATTTGAACCCTTTGAGGAGACTTTGTTTTTGGGGACTTCTGATGTGTTTGGAACTTTTTTTGCGGAGAGATTTCTTTCGGGATCTTGAACGTAATGTTCTCACTCATCACAATAGAACATATAATGCTCTTAAATGGCCATCTCTGAATGTAAGAAGACACATTAAGTGGTTGCTGATATTAATTGTTAATTGATATTCAAACGTATGTACTTCAGTTACCCTTCCGATTTACAACAATATCGTTTAATTAAAATTATCAATTGATTTTTGCTTTTATGTTGGCTCCACCTCCCCGCGACCCTCAAGAGGATGGATGGCCTTTTACTCTTTTTATCATCTTAAACTTGATTGCACAATAGTGAAAACATCACTTGGATCATTTTATATTTATTTTCTGCCAATAGATCCCTTTCACCTAAATCTGACACAATGAAACTTTAAAGGTGGTTGAAGATAACGTTGGATAATGGTTCACAACTTTGAAAATTAAAGAAAATCTGCCATCATTTTGCATCTGCATTCTAGTCGTAACACACCTTATTAATAGTAATATTATAGTAGGGCACCAGTGTGAGAGATTTACCTTGGAGAACAGGTTGAAACAGCCGAGGTGACTGACGATACAATAGACCTCTGGTAGACGTTTGCCTTTTCCACTGGGCTGAGGAGTAAAAACAAAATGTACTTTTGGAAAACCTCAATGTCTTTATTCAGTTAGTTGATAATTTGAGTCTGAGGGTAAGAAAAAGATTTTATAGGTGCAAAGCATATTTTATTCTTAAGAGATACTGTAATCTCATCATTGTGAAAATAACCAAATTGGAAATGCAAGACTTTCATATGACCGGAAGAATATGCTTCTTTCCTCTTCAATTTGTTTCTGACCCCCCAAATAATTTAAAAAACACACTCAAATACATCACAAGATGTATAGAAACACACATATCCACTTTCCCAGACTCACACACTTCCTCCCAGACTCTGACATGGACTCTTTAATTTTTTTCCCACAGGCACGTAGACTATTTTGGCACGCTTATTTACTCAGCCGTCACCGTGGTATTTGGCCACTTCCTGTCCAGTACAGCAGTGACACTTATTTATTCTGTTCATTCCTATTTACCAGTAAACGCCGGCAGTATCCGAACCTCCTGGTCCCGTCCTCTCCAGTCAAAACAAAGGAGAACATCTCACTGTGGGGGACGCAGCAAACACACAAATAAACAGGATTCATATTTGGAAAAATACACGGTTATTATTTTTGTGAACATTCTAAACTGACTTTTCAATCAAAAGCCCACATCGACAGTCATGTGCAAGTTTTCAAGAGGTAATAAGAGCTTCATATGTGTATGTAGAGGCTCTGGGAGAGTATTTAAAGCTACTTTAACTATTAAGTTGGACAATTGGATTCATTTTATATTCTCACCTTGGGAAGTTCTCCACCGACTCCCAGTCTTTAGCATCAGGGAAGCAGAACTGAGGAATGATCCTCAGCTGATCCTCTGTCTCCCTCATGAACTTGAAGCTTCGCTCCAACTGCAGCCCAACAGAAAACCCAACTTTCATACATTTTCAATAACTTTTATCATCATTTTATGAGAAATAACTTTCTACATGTGAAATTAAATTTTCCAACATGTGCAATACTGCCACACTTTGTATATATTGTTAACATTGTACATATTATTAGTTTTTACAGTTCCTTGTGTTTATGTTCTATTTTTTTACTTAATTTTTATGTGTATTTGACTGTTGAAACTTTGCTGCTCTTTAAGCTGAATCCTCCCACTGTGGGACTAATAAAAAGTCTTAATTTAGATTAATTGTAATTACTTCCGCCTGGTTATGTTTCCACCCCTGTCAGTTTGTTTGTTGGTTTGTTAGTCTTGGTGTTAGCAAGATTACACAAAAACAATATAATGGCTTTCCACGGAACTTTGTGGAAGGATGCAGGATGGGTCAGTGCAGGATCCAGATCAGGGAGATTGTGAGATTTGACGTTTGTTGATGTATTCTCAAAATTTCCCAGAGGACAATACATGGATCTTAATTTAAAACATGTTAAGGCAACAGATATGAATGAGTGTGCACAAGTTGATGAATTTAAGGAGACTGTTGGCCCTTGGTAGAGGGATACATTTTGCATCTGCATCTCCAAGAAGGTTCCCAGTTCGATTCCAGGTTTGCTCAGCATCTTTTTCAGTGGGGTTTGAATGCTCTCATTGTGTCTGCCTAGGTTTTCTTCAGGTGCTACAGCTTCTATTTTGAGACATCTACTCCACAGCATTTACAAACAATGCGTCCTCTGCTCCTGACCTTAGGGGGGAACTGCTGCGTGACCTCCGGCAGATAGTGGACACCAGCCTTCGCCTTCTGCAGCGACACAACCAGGAAATACTCAAAGAGCTTCCGCTGGTGGAGCTCCTTGTCCAGAGAGCTGCTCCTGCTGCTGGTGCCATTGTAGTTGACCTGGGTCTGGCTCGGCCGGCTCAGTATAGACTGAACGGACACAAGGCGCTGGCGCTGGCGGTGAGCTGGACCAGAGGAGGTAAGATAACAGTGTAGTTAAAAATTTAGAAATGGAAAAATTAAAAAAATATGACAGTTGTGTTTGAGGTCAGAGAGCCTTGGCGATGGACGCTACCTTTAGCTCGTTCTTCAACTTCACTCTCAGAGTCACTGTTTTCATCTGTTACTGTAAAGACAAGTCAAATTATTTAAAACTAAAATCCACATTTATACATTACAATTTCAAGTTAGGAAGCATTTAATGACCTCACCTCTTCCTGAGGTCGTCTCAGCATAGTGGTAGATCCTTCTCAGATGTTTCTTTCCGATTCGAGCTTCAAAGATGCTGTTGATCCTCAGAACAAGCTGTGGGGAAAGAAAACTCAGACTCAGTGAAAGGATTCGGCAGCTCTGGCACCTATAAAGTCAAAAAATGATCTGTGCTCAATTTGAGTTACCGTGAAAAAGGGTCAGTTTGAACAAAACCAAATCATTTCTCCATGTTTGGGATCTAGGCGGGCTGGCCTAACATTGGAACACATACAGACCGTTGGTATCCTGCGGCAGGTGCGGCTGTATGGATCGCCGGGCAGCCACGAGGGGTGTTCTGGACCCGTGGGGGTGGAGGGAGGGCTGAGCCGGGGTGGAGATGACACGCCGCCGCTTCTGGCACCGTGTGTCTGCTGGTGGCCCCGCCGCAGTTCCAGCAGCTTAAAGCTCCTGCCCGAGTTCTGCCTGAAGAAGCCCGGCCGTGACGTCTGCGAATGAAACAATTCGTTTTTAATCTTTTCAATGTTATAAAGTGTTGAAGTGTTTTTTGTAGCTTCTACTGCAGGGACCTTGGCTGTATCAGCACCAGGGGAGGAGGGCAAAGACTGCTGGGAGCACTGACTCTCCAACTCGATGTCCTCGTATGGGTTCTCCTTGGGCGAATCTATGGAGAGAGCAGAAGTGAAATGTATGATTCATGCTTTTAACTTTTGTCCAAATATTACCTCCACCAAGGAGTTTAAGGTTTATTGCTGTTGGTTTGACTGTTGGCAGGATTAAGCAGAAATTACCCAACCAGTTCTAGTTACATTCACCAAAGAAAATATGTGTGGGAATACCTCAGATAACCATTTAAGTAATTAAATAAAAACAGATCTTTCCAAAGGTCCCATCTCTTTTATTTACTTCCTCTCTGACATACCTTCTTCATTTTCTACGTTATCTACATTTCGTACATTTTGCTTGGCACAGATTCTAAAAAAAGGAAATCGGTGGAGGATAAGTGATGTGTCTGACCCTGGATGTCTTCGTAGTGATGGTCCTTAGATAGTGTGTGAGAGAAGAGTGGCCCAGTCGACCCTGCAAGGTCTTCAAACTCAAAGGATTTCCTGTCACAGTGAACAGAATGTACAAAACATTATATGGTGACTCCAGGATGTTGAACATCATTATATTTAACATTACTTTAGCTCTGGTCAGTACATCAGCAAAGAATTGACTTTTCAGACCCGTCTCTACCTGTTGATGTTGTCTTTGACTCTCTCACCTCTGGGTCTCCCGGGGACACCAGAGGGAAGTTTTGAAAAGGATCTTGTGGAGATGGAGGGCAGCGGAGGGAGGTTCCTCAGCCCTCCGCCTTGCCTCTGACTCTTCCCCATGGGGATGGCAGCTGGATGTTGGAAGGTACGTCTGGGTTTGGGGACGGGGTTAGTAGGGAGGTCTCCTGGCTCTGTGTACACATTCTCCTGGTGCTGCATCCCATTCCCACTCTGACTGACGGCTTCAGATTCTTTCTTTCTCACCTCCACCTCTTTGTCCTTACTCGGCGGGCTGAAGTAATTTCCAAGCTCCGGAGGTGTTTTCCCTTGGTGGTCCCCCAAAGCCTCCAGTGTTTTAAAAAGAGTGAACACCGCTCTCTTCTCTTGGCTGGTGTGTTTGGCCGCTCTCTTGTCACTGCTCTTCCTCAACGTTCCCCCCTGCTGCATCACCACCGTAGGCGAACACGGCCTTGAATCTGCGAGCTTTTCTACGTTCTCTTTCTCGTGGTCTTGGTTTTTGTTTTGAGCCACTCTTTTACAGTCCGCCTCTTGTTGGGTTTCATAGGGTTTACTGATATTGAGTGTCCCTCTCAGCTGTTTTCCAGTTTCAACGGGTGAACAAGGCCTTGAATCCCCCAGTTTTCCTACAGTCGCTTCCCCAAGATTTTCCTTCCCAATCTGAGCCACTCTCCTGCAACTGTCTCCACTTTGCACATCAGTAGTCTTATTTTGGCTTTTTGTCTGTGATTCTGTCCCTTTCAAAGTAGTGCACTGGCCCGAAGAATCGGAGGTAATGGGTGAGTGAGTGGGTTCCTTTCCCTCCCACAGAGAAATCTTGTCCTTTATCTTGCCTCCATTGGATCTGGGGAGCTTGTTGCCTAGCAGGAGAGTGTTCTCAGTGCCGTGAGCATCAAAGTGTGGCCTCCTGTGAGCCATCATGGGTGATTCTTCCCTCTGGTTGATCAGGTTGTCCAATGTGGTGAAGGGAAGTTTTGGCGGAACCTCTCTTCTTTGCCCAGATCCCTTGTTTTCCACTGAAGCAATATGGAAACCACTTCTACCACTGAGGTCGCCCTTCTTTATCCTTAACGCAAAGAGAAAAAAAACTTAGACTGAGTTCTACTAAGTTACAAATGAACATAAAATTATTCATTTCAAGAACATTGTCAAAATACACTAGTAATGCAGAGAGGTGAGCAAGTTAATAGCACTTATTACCAGCCAGGATTACATGTTCAGTTAAATAAACAGTATAGATTATCATAAATACATACTAGATAATAATAAAATAAATGGATAATGCTAAAACTACAAAATAAACAAACAACTGTATATTACTTTTAGGTCAAAATAATGAATTCATAGTTGAAATAGCTCAAATTAAAGGATAAGCATTGTAGGTCATTAGCTAAAAGTAATACATAAACAACTTTGCCCAAAGGTAATGGATAAAGCTCCAGCCTCCCGCCACTGTAAATAGTATGAATACAAGCTTATTTTGAATTGATATGCGCTTTTATAAATATGAACAGATATTAAATAGCTTCCGTGCTGTGGGGATATACCAGAATTAAAAACTTAAAATAATTCCTCAGTAAACCACATGTGTGCTAACATACGGCTGCGAGCCGGCTGCTTCGAGAGTATCCTTAACTTCCCAGTACGGTCACTGTTGCTGCCACTTCGGGGACATTCTGTCTTTTTCTGGCCACAGTGGGAAAATTCCTCCTGAGAGTAAATGCCAGAGGACAAGCCTATGACCGAGCATCTTCTTCTCATCAGCCTCGCTAAATAAACACATACTTGGCCCAGGGCCCATTTCATCAAACTGTTATGTTTTAATAAATAAACTGGAGGAAATGGGAAGCCCTGGGTTGAGAGACCTTTTCTGACTTTTCATTAATGGACGTGAGGAGTAAAGGGCCACATAAACCCTGTTTCTTATTTCTCAGGCTCAGGAGGGGGTTTGTGAGGTATAATGACTGCCCTGATACAAACCTGTTGACAGTGGAGTAGATGCAGTCTTGCTTTGTTCTCATTCTCTCAGTGGCCTCCATGATGACTGAGCACCTGAAAGAGAGGAACGACAGAAGCATCTTCAGTCACCAACGTCACTCAGTTCTCAGTTTAGTTGCGTGAGGCATTCAGAGTTTGGATGTGATTATTGACATCCTGTCTGGCTTGGCTCCAGTTAATAATTACTGTCAGGCTTTTCCCAATGAAACAAAAAATCCCTGGACTATTTAAATTGGATTTGGGATTAATTTGACTTTAAACAAAAAAGGAAATCTCCATCAAATTAAACACACTCATAGATGTCAGTCCCCTAAATGCATGTACCGTATTTCTGATTATTCTTTTCATCAAGCCCTATCACGCAAGGTTAAAGAAAGAGAAAAACATTTCCTGGATCAACCACTTGTCCAGATCCATGCCAGGCTCTCTCATGGCCCATGTCCCTTCCCTTCCATCTTGTGGAAATCCCTTAAGTGGTTTTTGCATAATCCTGCTGATAAATCCACTTGTAACCAGGGAACTCTCCAATCAACCTCCCAATCAAGCAACACACCAACCAACCAACCCATCCAACCTACTACCAACAAATCTACTAACTTTTTTTCAAGGAGTGACAGAGTCATGTCTGGTTTTGAAATATCACTGGGATCATTTTTGAACTGCAGTTTACAGTATCTATACCACCACATGTCAAGATCAATATGAGATAAGGGTCCATGGTGAGACGGATATTTTCTGATTCAATCTCATCTGGTAATGTTCAGTGTTCAGGGGCCAGCTGGGTAGACTCAAGGGGAAAACATGACAGCTTCTCCTGTGAGCAGTTCATCACACAAACCAACATTTCAACAGTCATTAGGTAAACTGTTAGTGATTGTGACCCTCGTCTTCCTGCCTTCTTTTCTTCAGTGTATTCTGCTGCCTCCTCCACACAGGAGACCAACGACCTTTGACCCTTCCAGCAGCAGAAATGCTCTGTTCTCCTCATCCCGACTCTCATATTTTCACGTTGCCAAGGCAAATGTTTCAAAGTTCAGTGGCCTCTAAGATAGCGCTTGGTAAATTCCCAGATCTGGAACTGGTGTCATCATTTGTTAAGCTGACATGTTTTCCAAGATAATGTGCAGGCAGCCTTTACAGCAGGATCGCTGATTAGCTGGGACACAAGGGATTCAGATACTTAAGTGATGGGGACTGGATCCTGAGCTGTGGAATTTGTAAATCATGCAAACATTTTATTTTAGTTAAAAAGTGACAGAGGAAAAAACATCTCAGCCAAAATACAGAATTGATTGATTCTTCTTCTTCGTGCGTGCGCACTGAAAAGGTTTAAGATTAATATATGGACATGAAACAAGAGAGTTTCAATTTCACTTTTAATTTCCTTACATCTAAAAGTATGGATCAACTTAAGCTATAGCACTTTTTTCATTAACTAAGTCACTATGTTATTGTAACAAGGGTATCTAGCCTGGGACCTGCAGGCATCACCCTTTTTTATTGTCTGGAGAAAGAGAACACAACAGAAAGTGAGGAAAAGAGGGATCAAGGGAACAACGTTGTGATCCATTATGTTCCTGGAGTATCTGAAAAACAACACGTTTCTGTAGATGTCTGGAAATAAGTGATACAGACACAGCCATGACGCCACATCCATCATGCTTAATAGATGAGCTTGTATGTTGTGTATCCTTCCTCTCTCCACACTTTGGCCTTTCCATCCGTTTAACCCTGAGGTCTCATGAGGACATAAAACAATCTGATCTTCAGATTCTAAATGAATCACATGACTTTGTGTTTCTTTTACTCTGCACAAAACCAGTTTGCGTAGAAAACAAGTCAATGAATACACGAGACCGCAGCATTGTATTGAACTCCCTTACTCATCACATGATCTACATTACATACAACAAATGTTATGTCTCTTACCTCATTCTGTCGTAAAGATTCCATGTGTTCATTCGTGACATGGCAGCATTTTGCCAAAGATGCTGCTGTTACAGTATCCATTGGAATAAGCTCCTGTGTCGGTTGTGTGTGTCCAGATTAAACAGTCTACAATAAATCTTATTATTTAATTGAATCCTTCAGTTGTCAGGTGAATAGAGACAGGAGTCTCAAATCAAGCAGCTGTACATGCACTCGTCTCCAGTTTTTGACTTTCATTCACTCTCCCTCCTCCACACAGCTTGAATATGACTTCCCCTTTCCTTCCTTCCCTCTCTCTCTCCCTCTCTCTCTCGCTCTCTCTCTCTCTCTCTCTCTCTCTCTCTCTCTCTCTCTCTCTCTCTCTCTCTCTCTCTCTCTCTCTCTCTCTCTCTAATGCTCTCTCTCTAATGCTCTTTCTATCTCTCTTTAAGTCTCTCTCTATGTACAAGCTTTCTCCCCCAACACTGACATTATGAACTTGCTACATAGACTGAACGTTTATGGTTCTTTAGACTCTTAATTCTGACTGAGACCACTTCAAATCCATAATCTTTCATGAATGATCATTATGAATGATGATCAACATTTCTGCTCCTCCAGGGAATCTGAAGTTCCCGGGTACTCACGTCACAGCTGCTCCAGAGCTACAGTTGGTCATGCAGCTGCTCTACCGAACTCAATAAAAGGCTTCCAGTGAAATTCGGAAACCGCAATTTAATAAGAAATAACAAGAGTGATCTAAATTATTCATTTCTAGGAAAAGTGTTTTTCTGCTTCAATACAGATTACATAAGAGGTAACCATTAAATGATACATTCAAATTTCCAGCACAATGATTTTAAAATCAGTACAAACAAAAAGCCTATATGAAATTTCTTTATTTTTATTAAAGTTTTATGTATTTATTGTCACAAAAATATCCAAATATAAACTGCATTGCAAATCTTTTTATATTTTAAGTAACATTTATGGCATATGTACATTTTAGATTTATATACATATATATCAATACATATTTTTCCCGATACGTATTTTTCTATACTTTCATCTGCTGTCATTGATGGTGTATATTTTGTATTATATCCTTTGCTGTCTTTGATTTTAGAAGACATAGAATCATATGCTTCTTCCGCTCTTAAACTTAATAATTTTATCTTTTAAATGATGTACAATCACCCCGTATATACAGTTTGAACACACTCATAGATAATACTTAAAAACTGACAATACATTATTAAAACAGGCTTACCAGTATTCAAGCAGGCACTGCTGGGTCCCTGTTGCAGTGTCAAGCAGTGGACTTTTGGCGGTTACACATGTTAAACTATGCTGGAATCTGCCTGCAGCCAATGACCAGATGGGTCCACAACACAAGTCAGTGACAGGTGAGAGCTCAGCAGCTGTTTCTCCCTCAGCCCTCCCTCCATCGCGTGTTTACACGTGTAACTCCACCCCGGTCCTGCTGGTGGCAGCCGTGCGCCGCAGCGCTCTGCAGCAGTGCCGGAGACATCCGTGACACGAGAGTCTACAGTAAACACAGGGAGCCGCTGCCCAGAGAAACCAGCTGCTGAGCGACAAGCCGAGCTAAAAACGTAAGAAACCCGTTTGTTTTGCTTGATTCGTTCACAGGAGTCTAACGCTGTAACTGTCTCCTGTCTGTTCGTGGAGGGATACTATGTGCTTTCGCTTTGATAAACCCGGAACTAGCTAAAACTGTCCCCACATATCGTGATGAGCCTTGTCACTCAGTCAGGAAGAGATGGTGGGTGGGGGGGTTGGTACCGAAACTGGCTGATTGTTCCTTTTAAGCATGTGATGTGGCTATTGTGTGGAGAAATAAAAACATGGCGCTCACATCTACGTCACTGCAACAAAACAACACCTCCTCAAACTGAACAGTGTCAATTAAACGAGGGGCACGAACCAGAGCTCATCTGTTGTGTAACGTGAAGGAAATTGATAGCGTCCTTTAAACAGCACGTCTTGCTCCCATCTTCGCTTTCAGTGTAAAGTGGTGCCCACAGGGATCCCAGTTTATGCATCTGCATGTTTGGAACTTGCTACCAAACACATGCTAAATGCAAATAAATCCTCTCATTGTTATTATTGGGTGTGTTTCTTAGAGTTTGCTGCTGAAGGAATGGATGAGATGAAGTGTTACAATCCACCTGTGACTGTGATTATGTATGAGACTGTAGATGAAGCCCAGTTTCAATGCAGCTCCTTCTGCAAGAAGTGTTATTGCATCAATAACAGCATCTATCCCTGATTGGAAACTTGTTAAAATAGGAATCAGCAACTTTTAGATTTGACCCTTTTGTCCTGGTAGATGATTAAACACAGAATCATATACGGTTCACATTCTTTGGCATTCAGCAACCTTTTCTGGGTGGTGTCGCAGAAAATAAGGTAATAGAAATGAGGCCACAGATGTTATCATCAGTGTGTCTTTGGCTCCTGGCCATTCTAAACAAAGCCAGTCACAGTATAAAGACACAGTGTCCACAGTGGTTTATTTTAAGAAGCCGGCACACCCTGCCAGGTGTACAGGTAATTGCCTGTTCTATGCCAGTGAATCCATCTATTTCTCATTTGTGTCATTGCTTGCACCAAAAACGTCCATGCTACTGAAAGTGAAAGCAATCCACGTGAAATAATTTTTTTCGGATAATGTGGTACACAAGCCAGTTTTTCATACCACAGAGTTTTCTGGTATAATGAATATCTCTTAAACGCTGCAAGGCTTATTCAACTTGATGAAAAGAAAGGAAGTGGATAGAGGATCAGATTATTCACAATTTTCAGATACACACAGTGTAATTCTTAATTCAGAACACGAGTTGCTGCGTCTTGACTTCCTGGTTAGTTGAGTCCTGTTTAAACACCGCAGCTGAGGCTGAACGCGTTGGTGGGGAGGAGGAATCAGAGGCTGTAGACGTCACACTAGGGCCATTGATACCTGAGGCAGGCAGTGCACAACTCAGTGTTCAGTCAAGACAAGTCTATTAATGGTCGTCTTTTACATCTAAGAGCAGGTTCTTACATTTAAATGCAGTGAAATGTAAAATAAATATAGTTCATATGGTTACTGCAAGTTATGGTGAACTTTTAAACAAATGGAATTTGCACGAAACATCTGGGATTTATAATGGACTATTAAAAGTTGTCCATTAATGTGGAATAGAGTTCTCAATGATAAACATTAATACAGTTAACTGACTTAACCCTGATTTCCTCCCTCTTCAGGCACAGCTTTGTTGTTCTAGTGATGTCCTTGTCCCACGTGGCCTAGTGGGACTGTAGCTGCCCCTTCCCCTTATCCTGTCGCTGTTCCCCCCTGAAGACCTCCACCAACTCCACCTCCTTCCTCGTCCTCCACCTCCTCTTCCTCCCTCCAGCCGCCCCCTGTGATGCCTCCCTTGTGCTGTGGCTACCTGTCACAGTACACCAATCATCACCTGGTTGCCTTCCTCCTCACCTTCTTTAGGTAAACCCGACCCATCCTGTGTCCTGGTTGTAAGATTTTGCCCAAGTTGAAGCTGTTGAAGTGTTTATACCAGTGATGATAAGAGTCATGTCCTTGGGGTAACGGGAATCCCAGTGAGCACATGATTGTTGAGCTCATCAGTGACCAGTGGGACGTCATTGTTTGTGTGTCAAATTGTGAGGCATGTAGAGCAGAAAAACTCCAGTAACACAAAAGCAGCGAGAAATAAACTTCACTCTCATGGGGGGGGAAATACAGAAATATTTTATTACATTAAGAAAAGCTATGTAACTTATGACCTTTGCAAAGATGGCTCATCATGTACACAGTGAGCAGGATTCATTGCTGCACTTTATCTTCCTTGGCTTGGAGAACATTTTCACCATGGCATCATGAAATAGAAATTTTGCCATTTGTTATTTTGTTGGCATTTTTGTTTCTTGTTCGCCTGGCAGCCCGCCATGGAGCTGGACTTTTTGGTCAATGTGTTTGCATTTAGTTTTATAGATTACTTTTAATTTGCCTGCCGCTTGATTAACTATTCACAGGAAAGAAACATTGTAGATTTTCAACAGAGATTTGCAGCAGTTTTAAAAGATACATTTATAAACCTTTTATCAATAGTCTGCTGAGCCTTGACAAGAGTGGAGAAGTATAACAGGACATTTCAATGCACTGTAGCTAGAGTAGAAACACTGGATGTGAGCTGTCAATTTAGGTGAAAGGTCATTGGGGGTGCAAGGCTAGCTCGGGTCAGACATTCCCAAGATAGTATTAAGGGTGAATATTGATTTCTAACATTCAGGATGGCAGCAGTTCACAGCCTGAATGTTAGAAAGTATGACATTTATTATTGTGTGGTTATTAGAAGTTTTCTTTATAAGAAAAGAACATTACAAATACTTGAAATATTGTTAGAAAATACAAATAACCATTTTCTTAAGTGTAGATTAACTGGTTGGACAAAACCTTTTATCAAACCCTGCATGTTGTTTTGAAAAGGAGAATGTGCAGCGATGTTTAACATGTATCATGTTTATGACCGTCTGGTAAACTTCAAACTTGTGCGTCTTTATTTAGACCCAACTCATGTGTATATATATATATACTGTAGTCAATCATTAATCACTGGTTGTGATCTCATACGTCTGTGGCGAAGTCACCATAGTCATGACTCACCTTATCAGGAACAGTGCAACGTACCGTCTAGAAGTTTGGAGCAAACAGTGAACTCAGCAGAGACGCTCTGTTTGCATTGTGTTTTTTCCCCCATTTCCAACTTCTTCCAACACAATTCAGTGTTTCCTGTTAATGAATCAAACTGCTGCAACTTTGGAATCGAAATGTCTCCAAACTAAACTGCAGAATATTATTTATATGAGGTTGTCCAATAATTTTAAAAGGACTATTAGTAGTGCTAGTAGTATATTGTGGTATATCAGCCATTTTTCTCAACCATCAGCACTTAATAACTCAAAGCTTGATTCATGTACAGGAATAATTAAGTAGCTGCTTTCCCTTCCTGAAATGTGACATTTGACCTCTTGCTACTGGGATAAATTTTGTTAAATCTATCAAATAGATTTTGCTTTTTAGTTTCTGACTAACATGCATTTCTGTCTCTGCAGCTATGTGTTGCTGCATGCATCACGGAAGACATTCAGCAATGTGAAAGTGAGCATCTCGGCCCAGTGGACGCCGTCCACCCAGATTGTCAATGGGTCAACTTTCTCCCCTGGCGAGGTACAGATTACCGAACAGAACAGCTTGCAGTTCAACATAGAACAATATTTCACCAACACATAGTTAAGATGCTATGTTCAATCTCAATGAAAACAAGATGAAAAGCTGTGTAGTGACGTCTGTGAAAAACTCCCACTAAGATGCTAAGCAGGCTCTTTACTGTGATGCATTCAGAGTGATACAGGGGTCAAAATACGTTGTGGTGTCGAAATACAAACTTAAAACAAGATGTTACTGTCAACAGTAAATATCAGAGCTCTACTCCTGTCTTAATAATTATCTGCAGCCTAAATAAAATATTCCCACCACAGGTTAAATATTTATTTTGGCTCATACAAGATGATCAGCTTGATTTCGATCCTGTGAGAAGGACCTTAGTGTTTTTGGCTAACTTTGCAACTGAGACCAGTTACCAAGATTGAGATATTTATTTTACCTGGTATTCAGTTAATTGTTACTTTTGCGGTAAAAGCTTTTCACTTTCACCTTTGTGATTTTACTACATGCAGCACTGTCGACAGTCCTATTTAAATCGTGGCCTCTATTGGTCCCTTGATATAATGCATATAACTAAGTATGTTTTCTGTCCCAGACATGGGAGGACAATCATCTGTTTGCAGATGAAAAGCAGGCCACTCTCTTCCTGGGAGCTCTGGACTCCATCTTTCTCTTTTCATACGCTGTGGTGAGTATGGAACATTGTATTATGTGACAGTGCAATAGATAACGTTAGGAACATGCCTGTGACATGATTAAACAAACATGACCTGTAGTCGTCTTTTCTCTTTAAATTGTGTATTTTTTCTTCCTGTCCACACAGGGTCTGTATTTGAGCGGTGTGATCGGAGACAGAGTAAACCTGCGCTATGTTCTCTGCTTCGGCCTGTGTGGCTCTGCTGCAGTGGTTAGTAAACATACAAAAGGTTTTATTAGGTGTTATATTATCCTGACACACTGTTAAAAATGAAAAAAGCCTCAAACTGATGATACGCATCTTAAAACTAGTCTTAGTCTTAATAAACAGGGTCATGTAAAGTGCATAAATGTGGAAATGGTGTCATTATTAGAGAGTAATTTTCTTTTCCCCGAAAGAGTATGCAGATTAAGAAGTGATAGTCTGTATAATTCATCTTCCTGTGAGTGAAATATTGATTTTAGAACAGAAGTCAGTCTGATGAAGATTTAATCCTCTGTGATTGTTTTACTATAACTCTGTATGTTCCTGTGTTTGCAGGGGTTTGTGTTCGGCACTCTGACAGAGTGGCTTCACATCTACAACGTCTACCTGTACTGTGGCCTGTGGATCCTGAACGGGCTGCTGCAGTCCGCCGTCTGGCCGTGTGTGGTGGCCGTCATGGGCAACTGGTTCGGCAAGACGGGGTGCGTGACATTTCTCTGTTTGGAAAAACGATTACCGGCATCTGTCCAGCCAGAGATATTTACCAAAGAGCTTTATAACACACACCCACACTCAGACACACACACGCCCACACTTGCACAAAGACGTCCATTTATTGGTGCTGTTGCCAAAACACAGAAGCCTTTTAGACTCAGTTTTCCATAGTCAAAGAACTTGCAAACATAATATGCTGAATACAGATAGAGTAGGAAGTCACTGAGCTATTTTTGATGTAGCATTGCACCCTTGTTACCTCGCCTTGTGTTTATTGAAGTTACTTGAACTTTTTAGATTTTTAGTAGTTTCTTATTTTACATATTGTATTTTTACACTTTTAAATCTTTATAAAAGGGACAATTAGATATTTTTTACTTTTCCAAAATTCCGTTGTGTTTGAACAATGAGAAAAAGTTCTCGAATCGTGATGTTTTCATTTTATAAAATATAGTACATTTGTATTTTAAGTGCTTTTCAAGAGATGGTATGTAAAGGATTTTATAATATGCATATCTTTAAATAATTGTACTTCATGATGTTGTTCTCCAGGCGAGGCTTTGTGTTTGGTCTGTGGAGTGCTTGTGCCTCTGTAGGCAACATCCTGGGGGCTTTCTTAGCTTCTAGTGTGCTCAAGTATGGATACGAGGTAATGCATTTACACACACACACAAACACACTTTGCTGTTGCTTTTTACCATCATATTCTGAGAAGCTAAATGCTAACATGATGCTGTGTGCAGTATGCCTTCCTGGTGACATCAGTGGTGCAGTTTGCTGGCGGGGTGATTGTGTTCTTCGGCCTACTGACCTCCCCAAAAGAAGTCGGTAAGAACTGCCGGCAATATGTTAGTAAATGTGTGTATAGATGCATCTCAACATTATCTAAATGCGGCTTATTTATTCAACATTTTCACAAATTTCTTTCGGAAAAAAATCTGGATTTCAGTGCATGTCGGAAAGTAGCGTCAGTTTACTTTTAATTGAAGTTATTCCCACTGAAACCAATTTAAATTTGTGTCACAGTTAAACTGGGAAAACTCCACCTTCTAATATAGAAAAATCTGTGTTTCATAGTCATAACCTCAAGTCTTTACTGCGTTTAGCCACTCTCCACAGCTTGACTAAGTGTTTCTGTGTGTGTGTCAGGTTTATGTATGGAATCCGAGACTGGCCTCAGCCCGGTAGAGACAGACACTGACAGCCACAAGCCTCTGATGAGCGACGAGGAGGATGAGGTGGAGGTCTATGGCGCACGACACCAGCCGTCTCAGCAGCTTGATGAGCCCGAAGAAGAGTCCCTTCCAGCTGTTGGCTTCTTCCAGGCCTTCTGTCTACCTGGAGTTTTACCTGTGAGCCCCACAAGTCAAGACTGATTAATTAACAAGAAGCTATCCACAAGTTTGACTCCGTGTTGACTCTGTTTCTGTTTGAACTGCAGTATTCGTTGTCTTATGCGTGTCTGAAGCTGGTCAACTACTCCTTCTTCTTCTGGCTCCCTTTCTACCTGAGTAGCAATTTCGGCTGGAAGGAGGCCGAGGCTGACCGCTTGTCTGTGTGGTACGATGTCGGAGGAATCATCGGTAAGTGGCAGACAGCAAATGCTAGTTATCATCCTTTACTTGAATCATTTTAACAAATACCATGGAATTTTTGGTTTCAAAGAAAAAAACTGTATTTAATAGATATGAGGCCAGAGCTTTTCTGTTTTGAGCTTTAAAGTAGAAAGGCTCACATATAAGCTGGAAATTAATATGAGCTTAAATCAACAGAGGATTAATTGATGGAATAAGACAAATAATCTGCAGCGATATGTCCTTGTCTCCGTGTGTCAGGAGGAACAGTTCAGGGTCTGATCTCTGACTGCATGGGAAAGAGAGCCCCGGTGTTGGCGTTGAGTCTGGCAGTGGCGATGGGAGCCCTGGTGGGATACAGCCGTGAGTACGCACACATTTAATCTGTAAATCAAACGCACTCTTTGGAGACACAGGGTATGACTGATTAAAATGAAATGACAACATGGTAATTAATCCTTACTGCAACTTTTATTATGCTTTTTTTTCATAATTGCTGCTTTTCATTATTTAAACACATGCACTTGTTCAACACATAGACTTTTTCATGAGATCTGCACTCAAGGCTTAAACATATATAATATATCCTGGTTCCGAGTTTATAATTCCGACTCTCTCTCTCGTCTCAGGTTCACCTAACGACCAGGTGATAAATGCCACACTGTTGGCCTTAACCGGCTTCTTCATTGGCGGCCCATCCAACATCATCAGCTCGGCCATTTCTGCTGACCTGGGGAGACAGGAGGCTCTGAGGGGCAGTCAGCAGGCTCTGGCTACTGTTACTGGTATAGTGGATGGAACTGGAAGTATGGGAGCTGCAGGGGGACAGGTAATCACAAATACAGGATGTACCACAAGGAAACTTCAGATGATTTTACTTAAGAATCCTCAGTGTCTTTTAAACCTGTTCTTTAATAATTTCTACGCCTCCGCACCAGCCAGTGGCCGGAGGTGTTACGTATTAGCATTGTTCGTCCGTCCATCCGTAAATCCATCCCCTTCCTGTTAACGCAATATAAAGTCAGACACACAGCTCTGGTTTCAATCAGAGGTCTTATCCACAGAACGATGTTCACTCTGTATCTCCTTCACCTTCTAGTACCTGGTGTCCCTGATCGAGAGCAAGCTGGGCTGGATGTATGTGTTTTACTTCTTCGTCGTCATGGTAAGATGATCTCCTAAAATTAAGGCAGGCTTTATTCACAAAGGACTTTTTGACAGTTGGCAGAGAACAGGTGCAGTACATAGTTTAAAAAAAAAAGAAAGAAAACAACTAATAATGCACAGGTACAAATTAAGGGGCATTAAAGCTTTCTTGTCGTGTTGATAGGTTAAGGCTATAAGGACGGGACAAGCTGGTGGAGGCTTCATTTTGCTTCACTAGCTGCTTAGACCAAGTCGTCTGAACAGGGCAGCCCTTGAATTGAGACACAACTATAGAATGAAAGACGGTTGAATTCCATTCGGTTGCTTCAGAACCCATTAGTGATGTCTTTTGTTTCTACGTTACAGACAGGGGGCAGCATTGTGTTCATCACTCCCTTGCTCCTCAACGAACTGCGCGCCATGTGGAGGGACAGACGAGCGCTGCAACACCAGCTGTGAAACATCAGTGTCTTCCGTCCGCAACGTTTCGACCATTGGCGCCGACGGCCTGCTCAGAAACGGTTCTGTTTAGGTGAGTTGTGGGATGTGATAAGATTTGGTGGATGAAGTTTCTCAGTGGTGAACGTGACTGAGACTCACACCCACAACCACCAGCACACCGCGTATGTGTGTGCACGTGTGTGTGTGTGTGTGTTTGTGCAAATATGAGTTTGAGCAGGCCTAGCGTCTTTGAGCACAACACTTGGTTTTTTCCACTCTGTAGATAACAAAAATGTAAATGTACTAAGTGTCCAGCTGAGCCAAGCTTTAAAAGGGAACTCACCGTCTGTGGTTCCAGGCTTTGCTGAGCCATCACAGAATGTGCTTGTGTATATATTTAATGGTTGAAATGGATTTAAATATTTATAATGTACATGCGATGAAGTCATTTGAATTTTAAACCACAAGTTCTTAATTTAAAAACGAGACCCTTCAAGACAAGTTTAGGGTCGGTACGGCTAAAAGAATGTGAATAATATTTGTAATGTAGACATTTATTGTCAGATTTTGTAGATATGTATGATATTTAGTTTTTAGTTGAAACAATGAAGATTGCACTCTCAAGATTCTCACGGAGACGAGATGGAGTCCTAAAGGTTTTAGTGAACCACTTTTATCTGGGTTTTTAGAAATGTTCACCACAGATATTTGATTTCTCCTGTGTACAGTTTTGTTTTATTGGGGTAAATAAGGATACTGTCAAGATTGGTCACGACGGGGACTGGTTCTCTTTAAAATGTCACTTGTTTCTGTTACTATTTTGATGTATCATAATAAATCATTTTAAACTCGCTGGTCAATATTTCTCACACACGCACACACACAGTAACAGATTCTACTCTGCACTCAATCTACCATGTTTTTCTTAAAGGGATAGGTCACCTATAAATGAAAATGTCCCTCATTTTTTCCAGAGGTACTGCTCCATTTCTTCTGATTTTACAACAGCAGTTGCTTGATCATTTACATGTGGATGTTTATCTTCATTACTTGGATACTTCTGACTCACTGGAAGGATGATTCCTTTATTCAAAGCAGTAAAAGAGACCAACATTTTCCAACCACTATGGTCATTAGACATAACAGGTAGTTTGCACCTATGCGTGCCGTGCATATACATGGATCATCATCTCAACTGTTTTTAAGAGTGACAAGAGGATGTAATATAATCTGATATAAGTTACTGATGCCAAACCTTCTAAATGCTCTTAATGCAAAGGAGCAGAAAATGAGACTTGAACCTCTAGTGTCTCTGAACTTTAAATGTCATGGAATGTACCTTTTAAATGTGTCTGTGGTGTATATTTTTGTTTGTTGACTTTTCAAGTTTAAACCAATGTAAATGCAACGGTTGTAAATAAACGCAAATTACATTTTTTGCAATTCATGAACATTTCTTTCAGTTTGAATACAATCTTGAATTATATCTAAGATGCATTAATATTATTACTGCAAGCGACAGTATGACAGCAACTTCATTGTTAACATGTGCAGTGTTATATCTACACCACCAGGAGGTGCTATAGATTCAGCCCCTTTTAGTCCATCTTTATATACCGTGAAACAAAACTCAACACCAGTATTTAAGGTTTATCATTCATTAACATTTAATTATTCTCAGCACACTATGTGATCAACATTGTAAAAAAGGTAACAGTGCACCAACAACTCAACCGATTCCATACAAATATCTATCAAAAACAAAAAGGATATGATTCTGATCCCATGCATATACACTTCTTACACGTTGCAAGGATACACAAAATCTGTATTAAATTACAATAACATTATTACAAATCGTTTACAAAGATTATCATACATTCATGCATATACAAAAGTAATAGAGAACACTACATTTGTGATATAGCTGCGACAGATAAATTAGGAAAGCAGAGTTTGCTTGGGCACTAACAGACCTGTCTTGAATCCATCATTATAATTTATTTCCTGCCAATGGACTTAAAAATTTGAGTGTGAAAGGTCCAGTGGGAGGAAAACGTCTTTTTCGTTAAGAAAATCTGTGCCTCAGTTTCTCAATGAGGATTTGTGTGTTCTTCTTTTAAAGATTACTTAAAAAATATATTTCTCTTGTCAACAATGTTTTAAGTAGTGCAAAGATGTAGCTTCAGAAATAACACAATTAGTTAACAATAGCAACAAAAAAAAAAGGAATTTGTAATTAGTTCCCTAAACAACAAAAAAGATAGAAACCCAAAATAAGTTAATATAGACATTGAAAGTTGTCTTTAACACGCTGAGAGGATAGTTGCACACGAAACAACACGGTCTCACACTCACACACAAAGATAAATTAACAAAAACAACAAGTAATCCTGATGAACTATTTTAAACAGCCACGTGTGCTCTGTTTAAATCTGGGAGGAAACAGCCATGTAGAGCCGTGAAAAAAAAGCCAACGTTGTGTTAACATGATTATGAGCGGCTGCTTTCAAGACAATTCTTTGCAGAGACTGAGGCGGTTGGTTTATGAAAGAGGGACTGTGTGACTTTTTGAGGGGTGGCGGGGGGGGGGGGGGGTAGGCAGACAAAAGCTAAATCCCAGGCCTCTTGTGTGGAGGGAGAAATGCTTTTGCGTCCAGGATCTGTTGTGTTCCCCTGAAGTATCTCGCTTTAGAGAAGCTTTTTATTCCGTGCCCTCGTTCCCACAAACACTTTACTCCTCTGCTCTGTCTGTTTCTGCGAAGCTGTCAAAGCAGAGAGAGGCAGTGAGAGAGAGCACAACAACAACCCAGGCCCCTCCTCCTAGAGGGACCAGAGTTTCCTCTGCTCTGATGGCCCCCCCCCCCCCCCCCCCCCCTCTGCTCTGACACACTGACTCTTTTACCTTGTGTGAAACTCTACACTTCAGCGCTGAACCCTCTCCAGCTTTTAACCACAACAGAATCGTGGCTTTATTTCCTGCCTTAAAACACAAACGACCTGAGAATTGTTCTTTTTTTAGTTTTTGTGTATCTGAATGATGAGGTAGTGAGATTTGATTAATTCAGGTCATGGCTTTTTATTCTAATGCAAACTAAATTATTGAAGGTGGGGAGAGAAAATAGGCACATCCAGTTTGAGTCAACTTAAAGTTACGGATCACATTAATTTAGTAAACCGGATATAAGAACAGAATTTGTTTTCTTTCTTTGTGCGCTTTCACTTGATAGTTGAATATTTGGAGACGTGACCTTCTCTGACCCATTGCCGATCACTCAAACCATAAGCAACTTGTTTCACTGATGTGTTCCTAATTGAATGGTACAGCGATTTTCTCTTTGGTTCAACTGCCTCAGCTGCCACAATTTTTACTACTGGTGAAAACCCGAAGATAAAAAAAACACACCGACACATTCGTACACAAACACGTATATGCACAGACACGATAAAAACCCTTAAAAACTGCACAGCGATACAACATGTGACGCAGCTCTTCTGAACATTTAAACGTAGAGCCAAAAGTTTCGATTCCTTTTGAGCTGCAACACAGTGAAATAAATCTAACCGAGTGGGAAAATGCTACATCGTTGGAAGCATAAAGCTGAAAATAAAAAAACATACAACCAAATAAGGTATGTTCTGGTCTGTTGCCAAAATACAGATTTTTACAACCCGACAAAGCAAAAAGGGAATAGTTTGCAATTTGAATATTTTTTGCTATGTTGAGGTGGTGTTAAATATTACGGCCGATACGGTGGAGTAATGTATGAGCCATGAGGAATTATAGTCTTTAATTTGGGGGAAATGGTACAGGTTTCAAAAGACAACTTATCTGACCTTGCTTTTCCCATTATCCTTTTATTTTTATTCTTTTTACTTTATTTAGTTGGTGAACTAGCATCGTGAAATAATAAATAAATAGTCACATATGGAACACTGCTATTATTACTCAGAATTTGAAGTCACTATCCTACAGGGTGTGGCTGCATTACCTCAACGCCAAACCTCGACAGTTGACCTTTAACCTGGCGCTAATCGCAGACACGCAGCTGAATTTTGAACCCTGTGTGAGGTTTTGACTCCGAGCGATCCGGGAAGGGCCGCGGGATGAGACTTAAGGCTGTGTGCGATGTGAGGTCAGGAATAGTCACTCATCTAATCGAAACCTCTCATGACTTTTAGCAAGAGGGAGACAAAAAGGTCAAGGACTGAGGTCAAATACTATCGGAGGCACGTTCAGAGGAAACTAAACCTCCAGGAACTTAAGCCGGTTTTCTGTTATTTCCTGAAAGAGTGCATTCAAAAAGATTTCACAGTATAGTCAGCTAAGGAAAACAGTATATAGAATATATACAGTATATATATAAAATTTATAATTATCTACAAAAACTGTAGAATCCAAGCTTGATTAACTACAAAAACTGTAGCTTCCTTGTGCTGAAAGATTAAAGGTACGTGGTGTCGGAGGAGTTTTGTAAGCCCATGCTGAATGAGCTTATGGACAGTCAGTTCACAAATTGCTACAAATATACATAAGATATGAGACATATCTATGTGAGGTGACACCTGGAGGGATGGGGACCATTTATCCTCCACCGGGTCTCGTTGTGCTTTTCATAGCCGGGAGGAAGCTTTGTAGTGCAGAAGCCTGCTCTTCTTCACCTTGAAGAAGTCTGAAGGAAAAAAAGAACCCAAAAGTCAAAGAAATTCTACTGACAGATCAATCTAAACCAAAAACATCAGACTATTTGTTGTGTGGACTCACCTGTGATGGCGGACTGTCTACGTTTCCCTCTGTAGCACCTCTTGGTGGTCAACTCCAAGTACTCATCCCCAGACCCAGACGAGCTGCTGGACGTCGGGGACGAGGACAATGTCCGCTTCATCCCCTTCTTTGCCTCGGCCCCGGGCCCGACCACCGGCCTAATCATGCAGCTGTGGTAAAACGCCGGGACATCCTGGCACTTGAGCTCCTCCCATTCAATGTTGGAGCCCTCTCCTGGCACGTCAGCCTGGAAATTGAAGTTCCACCGCTTATTGGCCATCTCCATGCTCATGCAGAGCAGCCTCTGGAAGTCCTGCTGCAGCTGCTGGTGGTCCAAAGGCCCAAAGAGATTCCTCCTCACGGGCCCCACCTTCATCTTCAGGGCCTCGATGCCCCCTTGGCAGGAGAGCGCCGAGTCAGACGCCGTAGGTGATCCTGTGGTTGATGTTGATGGAGAGGCCATTGCCATGTCCCTATCAGAGAACAAACACAGACGCACAAAGAGTTAAAGGAAGGGCAGAGGTCAAGCGCTTGATTTGTTAGCCCTGCAGAGGTTCAATGAGGTGTGATGTGCGGTTTTACTAACACCCACACACACCTCAGCTATTAAAAGCTCAAACCCCCAACACGCTGTACGCCTGCTTGGGTGTGTTTTATGTGATCAAATCCATGTGTGCTCTAACCTGCTGAGTAATTACTGCAGTGACGGATAACTAAACCAACACCAAATAAATCTCCTGCAACATTCACAGCCGCGACGCCTCCACTTCAAACTGATCATCCACCTGTTCTAGGGTTTAAGGGTGAAAGGTCGACAGTAAAGGTCAGCAGGTCACATGGAGAAAAGGCTTGTGTGCACCACTTGTGAGGAATGTTTTCTGCATTCCCCATCTGACACATTTCATTAGAGTAAAACTGTTGAATACTGACCTGGACTGATCATTGGCTTTCTACCTAGAGTGTAGATTGTATCACTTCCAATCTAGATTATTTATTTTACATGGCGGTGTATAATAACCACAGCCCTGGGCAGCCTGATTCCCTCCAAACAGGCTGCTCAGTGCTTTATCAGATGTGTGACGGCAGTAAAAGCTAATTATGTATCTTATGGGAATGTAACTACTGAATTGAGATATATAGTTCTGCTGCTGAATACTACACTAAATGAGTCCTCTTTCAAAGACTGGATGACCAACCCTGGGGGCCCAGACCATCAGGGGACCCTCAGCAAATGCAATTTGGGTTGGTAATAGACATCAGTCATAGACACAGAACTCTAACAAAAAGGCCTCAAGATGTTTTTATCTTGTCATGTGCCTTTGTCCCTATGTTCAAATATAGCAATAGTACCTCCATTACCAGGGCCTGACCAATTTATCGGCTAGCTTGTCTTTTTCAGTTTTTCTGTTTGCTCATTAAGTGGCCCACGTTTGTCCAGCCATTTACTGACTCCTAGTTAAGGACATCAGAGGAATACAAGTACAACTCATTTTGCATATACACTTAGCTTGGCAACTCTGAGGTCACACAGACTCAGAGGTGGGCAATAATACAATATCAATACTAACACCAATATCATTTTTATCAATAGCATTACAACAAAAGTCAATGTAGCGATATAATTCCTATGCTTGAGGATGTATGGTTAATTGTTTAAACCACAGCCTTCACAGGGTCAAAATAATTACGTGACATTTATCATGATAACTATCAACCGCTGTGAAATTGTAGTATCTTTATTCTGACCATATCATCCCAAACTTGGACCCAGGACTGAAACATTAAAAAATTGTGTTGGAGGTTGTTAATAGAAGTAAGTAATTTGTAACATTTGCTAAATTTAACGGGCTTTGTTGGTTCTTTGCACTTAGACAATAAAAAAGAACAATAGGACTTCAGCACCTTATCAACCAGCAGACAGAAATGAAAGGCCGTCTTGTAAAAACACCAGAGGGTTCGAGGGGGGGGGGGGGGTGTCAGTGTTGCGCAAGTGACACACAGAGAATACATCGCTGAGAAAAGCACTTTCTCAAGTCCTATAGCTTTTTACGTATCTGTCTGTCCATATAAACTGTTTGTCACAGTGTCAGGTCGATTTAAACAGCACCACTCCACTTTGATCGGTTCGGTCTCATTCACAGCGGAATGAATATGAATAAAAAAACATGAGTGTAGTTGCTGCCTTTGACCGACAGGGCTGCCCCAGTCTGTCAGTGAAAGTTGTTTGCGTCGAGAAAATGAAGTGGGCGCGGTTTTCAGATCAGGTTTCCCCGCGGTGTACCCGGGAAATAAAAAAACGCACACTACCTCCAACTATTTCACGCAAACTAATCCCCACAACACAGCGGTTACAAATTCGCCATTATCAACGCAAAATCCAAACACGTAACCGGGCAACGCAACGCGAAACGACACTGGGAAGTGATTCCACAGTTTGTAGGAGCGAGAGAAGATGCGACAGAAGACGCTGGTGACGCAGTTCCACTACGAGAATGTGGGTCAATGAGATGCGACACACTTACAGCAACTTGTCAAAGCCTCATCCTCGTTTTTAACACGCAGCAAACACACAACAATCCCCTAAACCACTATAAACCACAACTAAACAGTGGCAGCTGGACATTTTCACCAGCACCGACTATTTAAGCGCTTGTTAATGTTTGGAAAAAAGCGTGATAAACTTACGCAGCTTTACATTTATCCGCAAAAAAAACACACAACACTCACACAAAATAACACAAAAACCATGTTAGCGTCATAGCTACACAGATACTGAAGTATCTAAACGTTTTAGAGAGTGCGACGTGACTGGGTCAAAAACCATCATCCGCAACAACTAAAAACACACGCAACAACCACACAACTCTCACTTTGTATAATATTAACAAGTAAAAAAAAGAGTTGGCTTCAAATTAACACCTGTTATTACTTTTTAATGCTTAATTAATGTTGAGAAAAGCGACGTAAATGCGTCAAGAACGTATCGGCAGCCTTACGTTAATCCGCAACACTTGTTAATCTGCAAGAACTCTTCCAAACACAAAAAGCAATTTAAAAAATGCGTGGAGAAATTACTATAAAAACATGACAACGTTGAATACTGACAATAAAGTAAAGATATAGGTTCAGATAAACGTGTTTTCTTACCATCAGCGTCAGTAGCTCAAAAGGGTCGAAAATGCGGAGTTTGACGTTCGCTCCGTAAACTGCGCAGTGTCAGAGCAGTGCGAGGTGTGTGTACTCCACGGACCCACGGGAACAAACACTGTCACTCGGAGGCGTGTGTGTGTGTGTGTGTGTGTGTGTCTGTGTGTTTTTAAAGTAGAGCCGATCCACACGAGGATTCCTTCTCGTCCTGGCTCTTATCTATCTGCGACGTGTTTGTTGTGGACTCACTGAAGAGGGGAGGGGACGAGGGGCGGGGTCGCCCTGCTCGAGCCTCGGGGTCACGTGATTCCCTTCATAACAGTTGTGAGTCCCGGAGTGGAGCCAGGAGGTAAACAACAACTCGATCAGCTCTGACGACAGCACAGTTTGCGGGTGCATCGCTGCAGAAATGCAAAGACAAAACACGCCAAAATGCACGAAAGGTGGGGAGGGCACCATTATTTTGTTTATTACTCATATATGTAGGATTATGAAGTGTTAATGCACGCATGGAAATCATCTTTCCCTGTATTCTTGAGTTATACAACGCTTCCCTGTGCGCTCCTGTTGCACAAACCTGTTGCTCCTTCCCTCCGCTGCGCCCCTAGTGTTCTCATTCGTCTTCCCCTAGTAGTAGGTCAAATAACTTGGCAGTGGCCGCCATTTGCTACTCTGCCTAAAATGTGACACACATCCTCGTGGAGCCCTTGCATCACGTTTTGCTTTGGCACCTCGTGCACGTCCTCCAATCACGTTGGGCTGCATCGTGACAGGATACATCCATTATGGACCTTGGGCATTTTGTCCACCTTTCTACCACACATCCCCATTTGGTAACTATATGTGATCAAGTGGATGAAGTGGTGACTTATTTTAGATCTGATTCATAAGAAGCTGTGTGAGAAAAGTGCATTGAAACAGAGAATGAGACTGATCTGATTCAACCACAGGAGAAATTCACATTTTATGGCTTATTGTATTTAACCATATTGTTCTAAAGCAGTTCATGTGAAACGTTTGCACTATAAATCCTTAACGGACCCAAACTATTTTAGCTTTTCAATATTTTATCACAGGTTAGGAAGTGTATGCAATTCAGTTCCAAAGTTGTCAGACATTCTGTCAGTGTATTACACATGAATGACAATGAATCACTCCCTTTTTTTGCGTGATTAGATACAATGTGATTAGATACAATGTGATAAGATACAATGATAAGATACAATGTCTCACTTTGTCATGTATAAGCTGCTGAGTATCGATCCCTTTAATCATCATTTTTGAATTTCACCCATCCCCTCTTTTTCTTTTTTTTTAGACTTTGCCAAAATCTTTATTTACAATTATTTAATGACAACTCAATTTCCTCTCTCTATGACACCACCTGCTTCCCATGACCCAGTTTCGATACTTATTATGCCGCGCTGTGGGCTCCCTTTTCCTCCTGTCGTTGTGAAATATAGGTTCTCCGGTTTCCTATTATTACACAAGCTCTGTTTTATTTTGTATTCACACATTACACAGGGAGAAGTCTTATTGTTGCATAGTTGTTCAGTGACATAAGAGTCATCTTTGAGGCTTGCACACTGACCCACATTCAGAGAGGTTATTCCAGGTTTTCAGTTCCGACACCATTTCACTCTAATCAAATTAAATTTTTCAATTAAGCACAAATTATGATAACAACTGTTTAAGTAAATCCAGCTTGGGATCCCCTGCTGTGATTTCTACAGACTTTATAGTAGGTCAGGAGGATAAAGTCTGAAGAGACCACAGAGTGTCTCAGACATTTGCGTTAATGCATGAACCTCCTCTGAAGAAAACACGGAGGGACTTGTGGAGTTCATTGCATGTCTGAGAGCAGCTTATGCGAGGTTTCCTGGCTGGGGAGCGTCATATTTTCCCATGAGGGTGCAAGTAAGGAAATATTCGAGATAAGGATCAAAGCAAATTAACCATGCAACAAAGTGCATTACAAGTTTGAATAAATCTCAATCTGGGATCTAATTTACTTGGATTCTTAAGGGACTGTATGGACGTGATTAGGCGGGGGAACAATGATAAGTCTCTTAATTAAAAAAATATGTCTCGATGGATAATCTGCTCCTCCGCTGACGTCACCTCGTCAGCACAAACCCTCTCAGGGCTGAGTTTCGCTCCCATCATGACACTTAATAGTCAAATTAGGGTTGTGCCCCAGTTCCCTAATGCCCCTCTAATCTGGGTGATTCGACGTTGCTTTATACTGTGTCATACGTGACAGGAGACAATGAGGCCTCAGCAGAATCATCCCTCACTGTTAGTTCAGCTCTGTGACCTGTATTCACAGTTATTGTTCTTCATTAAATTCCTAATCCTCTCCTTGTTGTCTACAGTGCTGTGTGTGCATGTGTGTGTGTGTGTGTGTGTGTGGGTGTGTGTGTGTGTGTGTGTATTTGTTTTGGTGCGACCCCCCACCCACCCACCCTTAATCCTGCGTTGTTGTGTTACAGTTGGTTATTGCAGTCATTAAGCCCATTGTCTCATCTCCACGGTCAGCGCCCCCTTTGAATGCGTTATTGTGTGTGTGAATGTTAAACAACAGTCACATAGTAACCATGTGACTCTGGGATCAGAGGATGATGGGATATGTCCTGGTGAGCGTCATGAGTCCATAAAAAAACCTGATTCACCTCTTTTTCACTCAAGTGCTTCTTAATTACTGTGTAAAAGGCAAACAAAGAAGACCTCAGTGAGGCTGTTAGGAGCTATTTGCGTGCACGTACCCTGCATGGATTTGATGTACTACAGAGGATACTGATGAGGAAATTACTTCAAAACCAAGCCACATGTAACACAGGAAATGTATTTAAGACAAAATAAATGTGTCATAAGTAGCCTTTGAGCTCTTTTAAGTGTTTAAAGTGACTTTAACCACTACATACCCACGTTTAAACACCTTGATGAGTCTATTGTTAAAGGAAAAGATTTGAGTGTTAATCAGTTGGAAGTTATGAAATGTAAAATCAGATCAGGAGGAGAATAATACACATTATCAAAGGATGCTGCTTGTGAATGAAAGGGATTTAAACGTTGAATGATTAATGTTATGTATTCCTACAGTAATTTAGTTTAATTTAGTTCAAAACCAAGCAACAGCAACACAGAAAATGAATGTGTATACATTGACTTTAGTAACCAGATTTAAACACCTTTCTGAGTCTGTCTCTCTCTTAATGAAGGAAGAGATTAATATCTCGGGAAAGCAGTGTACTCACTTTATTGTGGAGAGTTAGATGAGAAAAGTGATACCACACATATGATGCTGGTAGCATAATGACAAAAACTCGTAGTGAAAACAGGGGAAACGTCGACCATGTTGACTCAGACGGAGGGAAAACAAGATCCGCCAAAGTTCAGTCAAAACAAAGTGTTCAAATTGAAATTTGTGGTTTATTATTTTTAGCGCGCAGCGAGAGGCAGAGCGATCGTCTCATGCTGTTCTCAGGAAGAAAACGATAAAGTGGATTTCCCACAATTCCTTGACGCCCATTATTTGCCCAACAATAATAAATAATGATAATCATTTTATTTATGGGAACTTTTCAAGACACTCAAGGATACTTAACAGAAATAAAAATAAAAAACAGCAAAATATCAGGACATCAATAAAACAATATACAGAATATGCCACAAATTAATTAATTATTTATTATTAATTATTAACAACAGTAGACTTCATGAAGGGCACGGTCACACAGAATGAGCAAGTATGTGTTAATGCAAAAGTCTGAGTGAAAGCTTCCGGACTTTCTGCAAAATTTCCGAAAGCCTTGAAACTCAAGAGTTTAGTGCTAAAGCTGCTCTCTACCGAAACACCACGATAAGAGGATGCACCATGCCATGTGGCAGTCTGAGAAGAACAGGAAGTCTCTGGTGAAGGGGAAGCTGTGACGCAGAGAGCAGGATGAGGAGGCGGCGGTGTTGGTTCACAGGTGCAGCGTGGGGCTTTCCACATCCGTCTGCCCCTCAGTTGCGGGAGCAAATACTGAGAAGAGGCTCGCCGCAGACGTGTAGATTGTTTACGTCAGCCATTATTTCCTCACGTACCACAACAAATCGTGAATGAGAGATTTGACATGGATCAAAAATGAGCAACGATCCAAACTAAAGGAGGGGAAAGAGAAAGAAAAGTGTGAAGCATCGTTCAGTCGAGCTTTTAAAGCTGCTCACTGAAGATTAGGGACATGAATGTGCTGTATTCATCTGCAAACTTCATTTATTGCATCTGACCAGGGCGTCCATATGTGCTGACATGCAAACATGTATGTTTATATGCAAACAATTATACTGCCGATGGAGATCTAACTAAAAACAAGCGATGCACAGCAGGGTTGAAGGATGCCAGGAGGCTATAACAGTGCAGAGGTTATTTGTCAAATTAACTGATCCCAGTCAACATGGAATTGGAGACCAACTGGTTTTACAGGAATTGCAGGAATGAGTAGAATTTAAAGTTAAGTATAAAGAAGTTTAATATAACGTTTTACATATTTTGTGTCTGTTGTTTCAACAGCCTTTCATTTTCCCTAATCGTCTTAAAGGTCCAGGGTGTAGGATTTAGGTGAGAGGGATGTTTTCACTATGAAATTGTACTAATGGTTGTTTTCTTTATCCTAGAATGGGCCCTTTATGTTTACATCGGGACCAGGTACTCTTTATGGATTAGCCTAGACTGGACAAACTACACAACCTTTGAGTTTTTAGGACAACTGAAGGCTACCACAGGTCCTCTCTCATGTTTGGAAGGGGAGGTTGCAACCTGCAACTTCATCATTAGATATAATTAAATTCTGAACCTTTAACTTCGATATACAGGGTAAAAAGGTTGATTAAAACTTATTACCATGAAGCTTCTCTACAGACTACTTATCATTTTCGGAAACATCATGTTTAAATATGCAAATAAGGCAGTTGCTAATATGCACTAAGCTGTATCAAAACAAACATTTGAACAATGGATGAGCCTTTAGAATATCTTGTTTCAATTTGTTGACATCGCATTAGATCTTGTACACATAACACATTTTATAAGTGCACCTATATGAATAACATGTCAACAAACCCCTTTACACACCTTTAAAGACAGAAAGTGATGTAACTTGAAATCTACAGAAGAAGATGGCAGTCAAATAAAAACCTAAACATGTATTTTAGACATTTTCTCCCTGTTAATAATAATAATAAAAAATATGTATTGGCAATTTTAACAGATGATTGATATCCGCTGTTACAATTTGACATTTGTACACGTTTGTATTTGAGTCTGTCTGAAATTTCCAAAGCAGATATATAGGTGTTAACATGGTGATTATATTTTTGATACATGTCTAATATCCTTCTAAGAAGTTTCTCTTGTAATGTTCTTTCACAGACTAAGTAGAAGTGTCAAGAAATCATGAAGCATGGAGGTTAACCTATATGTCGACATATTTTTCCTCTTGTAAATAATTGAATCCGTTCTCATTGAGATATAGACAGAGACATTTATTATCCAGGCTGGGATACCCACAGCAACACAATATGCTTTTTATAAACACAAATGATCCCCGGGATGTAAACTAAATTTGGAACTTTGAACCCTGTGAGAAGGGGAGGGGCGGAAAATACACAGAGGAATAAAAGTCAGTGAACCCTAAAATCTCTCACACACACACACACATTCACACACACTCCATATGTAAGTGGGACGTGTTTCCATGGGAGCGTTCGCCCAGCTGTGGAGGCCACAGGTGGGGTTGTGGGGGAGGGTGGGGGAGTGAGCTGTGCTCTGATTTCATACGTGTGTGTGTGTGTAAGAGAATGTGTGTGTGTTTGGGGAAGGTCTGCAGAAACGTGGGGTGTAGAGGGGGGCTGCTGTTGCTCGCTGGCAGCTGGATATTGTCAGGGGTTCACCAGGGGAGCCTGCGTGTCAGGGTGAACGGGTTTAAGATGAAATGCGCCCAAGAAGACCCTTGCTCACTGTGTTTGCTTTGGGGGGCTCCTCGGGGGCCTGCCTTGGGGGGGCCTGGTGTAACGTATATATTTATTTTCTTTAAGCACTGGTGGCCGGTCTGAGGGTTCATGTGTGTGTGTCACTATGTGTGCACATACCTGTACATTTAAGACCCTTCTTGTTCCTGTCGAGCAGCCTGTGGTTCGAGGTGATAACATCACGCTATTTGAAATATTATTTTGCAGATTGTGGGCGTGAACAGAGGAGAGGAGGAAGAAGAGGAAGAGGAGGAAGAGGAGGAGGGGGATGGATTCAAGGGCGGTGCGAGCAGGGTGTAAATTGATCCTCTGTTTTTGTCCCTTCGGCATGTGTATGTGTGAGCGGGACTTTGTTTGGTCTCACTCCAGTGACTTTGAGACTTGTTCAATGTCAGAACCAAGGAGACACAAACCATTATGTCAGAGTCGAGCAAAAATAGAGCAATTATGTCTCCTTCAACCAAAGAAATGCAACATTTTACATTTAGTGATGCTTCCAAATGAAACCTCTATTGCCTGATAATGTATATACTGATCTTCAATGCCACATAATGTAAGCAGCTGCAGGAATTATTCTTATAAGCATAAAAATATAATGTATGTGTCATTCAGAACTTCTGGCGTGAACTTCTGGTCTTTACTCCGTGCAGCTGAGGTGAAAAGGTGGTACACTTCAGCTGATGTGTTTTTCGCCGTTATCTCCATCTGTTGGGAACATCTGGTTCACATCTGGCTCGGCTCCGTGCAGTGTCGGGCCTCGTAGGCGAGCGTGACAATATGTGTGTTTGTGAGTGAGAGAGGGAGGGAGAGGGCATGGAATATGTTGGGGAGTTTCGGATATGAGTGCGTGACGAGGCTTGGCGAGGGTTAATTGAATGAGGAGGGGACTCTATGTGTGTGTGTGTGTGTGTGTTGTGTGTGTGTGTGTGTGTGTGTGTGTGTGTGTGTGTGTGTGTGTGTGTGTGTGTGTGTGTGTGTGTGTGTGTGTGTGTGTGTGTGTGTGTGTGTGGCCTGGGAACAATAGTGCTCTAGCTTTAAATCACAAGAGGGCAGATCAGAAATCCTTAGGTTTATAATAATTCTGACTGATGTGACTGATGTGATCACTGGAGAATATAAGTGCATGATTGGCAGCCTTATCGATCACTCAACGACTGGATTACTATGTCATTTGAAAACATCAGTGGATAAAGTGAAGAATGAGTCTTAAGAATACCCCAAAACAATTTGCATCACCATGTAAGGAGGGGAAGCAAGTGAGTGATGGTAGAAGAGAGGAGGAAAGAAGAGGTCTCCAATTTTCTAAAGGGGGTAGTTGGTATTTGGAGACCCTGTGCTGGGGGCCCATGGTTTGGAAACAGCTCCAGCTGGACTTGTGGGTGAGGCTTCAGAGAATTTTGTGTGACGGAACCTGTAACAAACAATGTCAAGAACAAAAAAAAAGGTAGAATGTGTTAAAACCTGTTCATGAGTATTTCCTAGAAATGTGTTCTCTGAAAGAATATTTCCACTGGTGGAAACCAGTGACTCTAACCTAGCTGTACAATGGAAAATGTGAAGAGCAGAGCCCTGAAGCCATGTGACATGAATAAGCTGTCCACACATAGCAAATGCGTGTTTACCAGTTTGGTTAGTACAGACATGTTCAGTAGTTACTTCTCTAAAGGGAAAAAAATAAAAAAGAGGTGTATCACACAATTTTAAATCAGCTATGTCCCTGTCCACACACACCCTAGGCTTATGACAAAAAACAAACAAAGCTACAGTGCTTATGATAGGGAAATAGAGTAAGTAAAATAAATTATTATTAATAAAAACAGTAATTTATCAAAATTAAACAAGTTGGGAGACGGAGGGGAAAGTGGGGGAGCAAACTACCCAGTATTTCCTTTAAATATCAAGTGAGTGCTGAAAAACGATAAAAAATCGACGAAGTGTAATAATTGTTATTTGTAGCAGAGTTCATCAACTAAAAATGATATGCACAACCTTCATGAGAAAAAACAATAAATGGAGAGGTGATCAAGGTTGAAACTATTTATACAAAAGTAAATAAAAAGTATAAAAAAAAGTAGTTTGGTGTGTGGATACATTTACAGGCCCAGTTATGATTTCAGCCAGTGAGTTCTATGTTAAGAATCTTGCTCAGGTGCATTACAGTTTTTTTCAGTCGCTAACAAGCGTTTTTCGAAACAGTAGTCACATTTTCAAAACTCTAAACACGATTAGCACAACATCGGTCCTTTGTGGCCATACCATTCACACATTTCATGTTGTTTTCACACAATATGCAGTCAGTGAACACATTTATATAATGCTTACATTTTCTTAACAGACAAGCTATACCTCCAAACAAAATTATGGATTGTTTTTGTATTATTTACAAATGTTAACACACAACATCCCACAATTGCAAACACAATATTCCAAACCTTAGATACAGTATAAAAACCTCTGCTTCTGTAATACAGTAATATCAGTTCTAAAACAATATATCTCAGCTGATAATAAACAAACAATTGAATAATTGACACACAGCTGATGTATGTTGGGTATATTGGGTCAACCACAGCTGATTCCACTCTGGCTTAGAATCAATGGCATTACTAAAAGGAGGACTTTGAGGAGTGATGTTTTTGGAAACAGAAACCGAAAAAGATGTCTGGACGAGGAAGAGTTAGAGCAAGGGGCCCAGGGAGAAGAGCAGGCCCAGTGAGAGGAGCAGTGAGAGGTGTAGTAGTGAGAGGAGCAGGAGTAGTGAGAGGAGCAGGAGTAGTGAGAGGAGCAGGAGTAGTGAGAGGAGCAGGAGTAGTGAGAGGAGCAGGAGAAGTGAGAGGAGCAGGAGTAGTGAGAGGAGCAGGAGTAGTGAGAGGAGTAGTGAGAGGAGCAGGAGAAGTGAGAGGAGCAGGAGTAGTGAGAGGAGCAGGTCCAGGGAGAAGAGCAGGCCTAAGGAGAGGGCAAGGTAGAGGTATAAGAATGCGTGGTGGTGGCATTCTAAGGGCTACAAGGGCAGTGGTGAGTGATGGAATTCGTGCCACTATCATTGACCATGTGATAAACCACGGTCTTTCACTAAGGGAGGCTGGTGAAAGAGTACAGCCCAATTTGGGGCGGTCAACGGTTGCGTCAATTATACGCATCTTTCAACAAACCAACAGGTAAGTTTGCATTTTACATGGATTGTTTCTATTCTCACTTGACATGTCAATGAGGCCATACAGTAATGCATATGTTGATTTTTTTTTGTCCCTCAAAAGAATGCAACGTCTTCCTCCCTCTGGGGGAAGAGGTAAGCTCCTTAATCATCAACAAGAGCTTGCCATAGTAGATATGGTTGTTGCAAATAACGCAATTAAACTGCATGAGATTCAAAGCAGAATTTTGGAGGACCAAGAGATATTTCACAATATCAATAGCATCAGCCTCGCAACCATTACGCGGACATTGTCCAAACACAGAGTGCGGATGAAACAGCTCTACACTGTTCCCTTTGAGAGGAACAGTGAGCGAGTCAAGGTGCTACGACAACAATATGTCCAGGTATAGTGTGTATATTCAATTCAATGTACAGTTCTATAAGCTTTGCACTTTTCAAGTAGGTAACCTACTCAGTAATAGGTTACAGTACTGTATGGTATATAGTACTATAATGGCATGATTTACATAAATTTTGTTTCAGAGAGTTATGGAATTGGAGGCCAACCAGGCCCCTCATGAATTCGTATACGTGGATGAGGCAGGATTTAATCTGGCCAAAAGGCGTCGACGTGGAAGAAATGTCATTGGAAAAAGGGCCACAGTTGATGTTCCTGGACAGAGAGGGGCAAATATCACTATGTGTGCGGCAATTTCAAATGCAGGATCACTCCTCCACAAATGTCAGGTTGGACCTTACAACACCGAGCGCCTCCTTGCTTTTCTCGATGATCTCCACCAGCGCCTGGTTCCAGAGCAGGATCAGGAGGGTGAAAACAGGAGGACCTTCGTTATCACCTGGGACAACGTGGCCTTCCATCACTCACAAGCAGTTACAGCATGGTTTGAGGTCCACCCAAGACTGATTCGTCTATTTCTTCCACCCTATTCACCTTTCCTCAACCCCATAGAGGAGTTCTTTTCTACATGTAGGTGGAAAGTCTATGACCATCAGCCACATGACCAGTTGTCCCTCCTTGAAGCCATGGATGCTGGCTGCAGGGACATCACAGTTGATGATTGTCAAGGGTGGATCAGGCATTCCAAGCGGTTTTATCCAAGGTGTATCGCCTTGGATAACATCAGATGCGATGTGGATGAAAACTTGTGGCCTAACCCTGAAGATCGCAGGGATTAGATAAAGGAATTTTGTGCTTTTTTTTAGTTCTCCCTTTTTACTGGGCTTTTTGCTGTTGCTTTTTTGTTCATGGATATTTTGTTAACTTTACAGTAAACAATACTGTAAAACGTTTTCTGTTGTATCATACTGTAAACAGTACTTCTACTATACCTCCTGTAGTAAACAGTAAAGAAAAAAAAACTGATTCGCTTTTTACTGGAATGCTTTTGAATGTGAACATTACATGTGGATATACAGTACAGTTCCCAACCAAAAAATTTGGCGTAAAAAACAGTGGATGCATGTTTTGCATGCAAATACCTGTAAAACTGAAACATAAAAGTCTATGCAGTTTTTGTAATGTCCACAATAGCCAGTATTTTGAAACCTGGTGTACTTTGATTGGCTGCATGTTCCTTGTGAAGTGAAAACAAGAGTTATTCTTTGAAAGAATAATTTCATTTTGAGTCAGATGTCCAGTGTTTTGGTAAAGTTAGTGTGTGCAGAGAAAGATGTCTTCTATTTTGAAATGAAGAGTTAGTATATAGTTAACAAAATGTGCTTTTGAGAAGAAAATGATCTATTTGGCCAATTGTGTTTTGTAGGTGTAAGTCTGTGTTAAGAGTTTAGAAAAAGTATTTTAAGTATAGGTAAGCGCTCGTTAGCGATGGAAAAAAACTGTAATATATCCAGTGGAGCAAGTTTTATCTAGCACCATTTAGCATTGCATTGTTTTTTCTGAAAAATCCAATGTGGGGATTTTGTGACTCAAGAGAAGGAGGTGAGCGTCAGTCTCTAATGAGGCCCCTCGAGAGACACTTCTATCATTCCTGTTTAAGTGTGTGTGTATGTGTGTGAGAGAGAGACAGAGACAGAGAGCAAGAGAGGCTGAGGGGGTTACATATCTGGATAAAATTCCAGGGAGCTATGATCTGGAACAGTGAGCCTTGACTGGCCAGTGCTGGCGTGAGCCGGAGAGGCGAAGGGAGCGCCGGGCTTCTTTTGGCCTGTAATATTGTATCAATTCTTTGTATGTGTATGTGTGTGTGTGTATGTGTGTGTGTGTGTGTGTGTGTGTGTGTTTGTGTGTGTGTGAGTATGTGTGTGTTTGTGTGTGTGTTTGTGTGTGTGAAACAATGTAGGTGCATATCATTCCAGCTGCTTGGGTGCATGTGTGTTTGTGTGGGTCATTCTCATTCTTTGTGGTTTAAACAAATATGCATGTGTGTGTCTTGTGTGTGTGTGTGTGTGTGTGTGTGTGTGTGTGTGTGTGTGTGTGTGTGTGTGTGTGTGTGTGTGTGTGTGTGTGTGTGTGTGAAGGAGTGAGACAGGAAGCATCTAGGGGCCCACTCTTGGCCACAAAGTAGTAGTAGTGACTAAAAAGTGAAGGGGAACATCTCACAGCAGTATGTGTTCGATATGAATGTGTGTATTTAAAGCTTGTGAATACACTCTAGCAAAGTGCATGCTATGTGTGAAATGTGTCTTGCGTATATATATATTTACACTGTTTTGTTTGACGATGAATTTCCTGTTAGGGGGCCCCCAGAGGAAGCTCTGCATGATTCTCAGTGCATCTTTGTGATTACGGGGAACTTTCAGGTCGGTGGGAGTCTATAAAGTGAGAAGAATTATAAAGTCAACACCTTAAATCTCTTGTACCCCTGTGTTTGCTCCCACAAAGGTCATAAATCAGCTAAATCTGTACTGTTGAACACATGATTGTTCTGTTTTCGTTATATCAGGAGACCCTTCAGAGCTTAAGGCTCTTTTCCGATGACGGTCACATGTCTTATAAGATAATGCACGGTCATGGGTTCCCCTCAGGCTGTGTCTCTGGGATGCTACAGCTCAGAGAGTCCTTCTTCTATAGCAGCTTAATCCCATGTTTTCCACCCGTGCCTCAGCTCCAGTGAACTGTGCTCACGTGAGAAAACGACATAACTGCAGCTTTCAGTGCCTTGAGGGATCATCCATATTAAAGTGACAGTTTAGTTTCTTCGTCTAGAGTCAATGAGATGAGGTTCATGTTGTTTTTCAGCGTGTAACGAAGAAGTCAAACTACGGGCCCTATTATTGGAACATGTTGCGTCTTATGCAAGTTGAAATAACAGAAGTGGACCACAGCTCAGGGTGGAGAGAGGCTGAGAACACTTGACATGCTTTTGAGCTCTCTGGATCCGTAGTGTGGAGCGCCACCTGGTGTTTTGTGGAAGGTACAACTGCAATATCTGATGAAAATATCAGGAGATACAAAATGTCAGCTCTGTCTGAACTATGCCTCACTTAGAGCGTCCCCTGCTGGTGAAAGAGCAGGACTGCAGTATATAATCATTCAGCAGGCTGGATCAGTGCGGATAGAGTTTAACAGGGAGGTTTATCCTCAGGAGAAACAGACTGAGCCGCTGGACAATCTAAGCTCAATATATGATTTATGTACTGCAACCATCGACCCCGTTCAGCTGGGGGATGGTTGATTGATCCTGAGAACGGGTAAATTACAAAAACTCTGAGGCCTACATTCCCCACAGTGCAGCTCAATACTGTCCCCATGTCACCTCTCTGTCTATTAGATCAATTATTTATTTACTGTCTGTTCTGAAAGTTAAATTAAAAAATATCTATTAAAAATACTTTTACCAAAAGATATGAGCACTTCCTAGCTGTGATCATACACACCACTGAACTTTGACCTCGGCTAAGCTTAGAAACCAGGATTTAAATAGGGAAACTAAGGTCAGAGAAGGTTCGTCACATGAGGAAATCCCACCCTTCTTCTACATATGTGACAAGACTTAAATGATTCAGTGTTACTCCAACAGCCAGTTGGGCCTGAGGCGGTTGTAATAAAAAAATCACGTGCCAGGGATTTTCTGTGCCGCCACTGTGGCTAAAATCCATCTGCACTCCGCCCTGCATCCATCCCCTCTCTGTTCTCATGAACACAACTCTCCCATTTAATAGGGCTGTGACCTCCACTGGCACGCTCGTCCCCAGGTTATGTCACATTCCAACAGGAGGGATGTGTTGGGACAGGGAGAAAATAACACACCTGTACGCTCTTCTCATTGAGCAGAGGGAAAGTCAAGTCTCCACCTTGGCTGAGGGTTGATGTGATTTCTGGCGACGGTCCAGCTGAAAACTCTGTTGTTTTCCTCCCTTGTTTCTTTAATGATGAGATTTATGATGACAAATATTTTTCATCAACACCCTCCTCTTAAATCTCACATTTCCTGCTGTAGCTCATTCTCTGTTTTCTTTGACCAGATACCCAACAGGCAGTTTTACCCTCCCTCAACCTCTCTCTCTCTCTCTCTCTCTCTCTCTCTGTGTTTGCGTGCGCCACTATATGTCGATGAACCAGTCATGGCAGTGACATGTGGAATTTTTCATAACCTCGCCCCGGGGGCACCACGCTGCCTGTGCCTGTGTATCGTGCTGCTGCATTTTTTTCCCCTACTCCTGCCTTCTATCTCTCGCTCTCTCTCACACACACCCACACACACATACACACATATTCATTCTCTCCCTGTGCTATTATTCAGAGTCAGCCAGTGTGGTTTGTTGTTTGCTGTGCAGGCGACTGTATGGGTTAGTATCCTGGACGTCAGTAGAGACTGATCTCCTCTCCATGGCCTGTCATCCCTCCAGCTCAGGCTCCTACACAGTGGTGATCATCCCACTCAGGAACAGCCTCTACAGCCTGGACGCACTGCGCTTCTACCTATGGGTGAGGAGGGGGGGTGATAGTGTGTGTGTGCTTTTGATTGTAATCAGTTACATCTCCCCTGTGTGTGAGTCAGTGATTCGACCTTGTGTATTCGTAGGTGTTTTGCTTCCCGTGTTCTCAGCAGTTTTTTATCACACAGTCGGCAAAATGACTTTGTTGTCATCTCAGTTAACTTCCAAATTTTGACTTATCGCTAAACTTGAGTCGTTACTGCTTCTCATGTTTGTGTGACCATGAAAACTTTGACCCTTTGGCCTCTCCAACTTTTCAAAACTTTGACATTGCAATATTAACTTACACTAAAAGTAAATCCATAAAAAGGGACATATATTTGTGCCGTAAGACATTTTTGTTCATGTTTCTGTATTGAATCTGAGACTAAAATCAACATTCAGTTCTGTACATGTTCATATATGTAAAACATATCATTGTAAGTGGAAACAAGCAAGTACAAGCCAGTAGGAAGGAGTGCCTCGGTACAGTAGCAGCAGAAAAACAAGGCTGTTACCATGTGTTGACTGGAGCTGAAAAACTGTTGATAATTTTCATAATCGTTGAATCCAAACACTACAGCAGGAGAAATTTTACTGAATTTGATCTAAGTCGGCCAATTAATTGATTATTGAAAAATGTGCTTATTGAATAATGAATGATTCTTTTAAGTTGTATGTCTTGCAGATTTCATTTCCAAAGACATTTGTTTCAGAGCCTCTCAAAACAGCCAGGAAATATAACTCAGACAGGGAAATACTGATTTGTATTTTTTAATTTGTTGTTTGATACTAAGCAGGATTGTGCAAAAGCTACAGGACCTATTTCCACGAGCGCGGTGGAAGGATATGTTATGGGTGAGGAAAGAGTTCTTAAAATGTTGGCCGAGATTCGGATCAGGGGGCAGATCCAGGATTAAGACATTATTCAACATTTCCCCTGATTTCTCAGAGAAATGTTGTGGATCTTGAGAAATCTGTCTATTTCTGTCTTTAAAACCAAAACGTAAGGGGTTTGATAAAGAGTTGAATTCATAGGGAGGGAGCCTAAAGCATTGTGATTGTTTTTTACTTCACTACTAAGGAGGGCAGGTTGTTTTAATGCAGATAGAACAGGTTTTATTTCCTTATGAAGTATCAAATCAGAGGCATTTACTTCTCTGACTGGATTTTAATATCAAGAGCCTAACCCTCAGCCTTTCTGAATCTAGTTCATTCAGGAGGTAACTTCACTCATTGTAATTTCAGTTTGAATTCGTTTAAAGGTAAACGAAAAAATTCATTTAAATCGAATAGAAACTAGAATGTGCCGGATTTGTTTTCATCAAGATTTAATGATTATTCTCTGCGAAAACGGTGGAAATGTTGAAATACGTCCTATCTTGCAATGTTAAAGACAGAGAAACAATAATCCTGGATCCACCCACTGATCTGGAACCGCACCAGAATGTAATGGGTTCTTTCTTGTCTAATCCCACATCCTCCACCTAGTTTCAGGATGATCCATCCTTTGGTTTTTGTTTAGTCTTGTTTAAAATCAAACCATCAAACAGGAACAAGTATCTAATCAGGAACATGTAGTGATAACTCCTCTTATTATATTATTAATATTAAGAGCATTACCCTAAAAACATTTCTAATCTGTTGTGCATTTTTAAAGAAAATGTTCACCTTAAATGGTCTTAAAATCTGATCTTTAAAGGGGAAGTGAATTATTCATATAAATCCAACAGAAAGTAACATTTCATGCTGCTTGTCTTCCTCTAAAAATACTCAGATTTTCCATTTGTGCTCCCTGAGGATTGTTTTGGAGGCAGCACAGCTGCAGTCAGACCAGTGACACATTCCCACATGTCAAGTCTGCTCCTCACAGTCTTCTGCTAAAGCCTCAGTGCACGTAACCTGGTTTCCACCGACTCTCGACACGGTGAAATCCCCAAAGTGGAACTTATCTGCATCACCTGAAAATGTTTAGATAGACCACATTAGTCATTCACCAGTGATGCAATGGTGTCATGAGCTTCTAATGTCCTCCTAATCTATAGCTCCCTGATCTCCTATAACATGACCAAAGTGATCACAACGCCCTGACCTCATGATGCCAAAGGTGGAACCACCACGTTTTCTGATTGCCTGCCTGCTGCAGAACGGTTACTGTACCTCTGTTCAGGCCTGTAAGTGCATGTTATCCAGCTGAGTGTAGACAATGGGAGTAAAAGGCCCCCTGCTGCTCTGTAGATTGGCTCCGCTCAGAAACAAAAGCCTCAGGGCCTCTGGAAGACAACAGGCCGCACTGTGCCTGTCACTTTACATCAGGCCGCCCAGTCGGGTCAGCAGTGGTCCGGAATGTTTAGCCAGCCATATACATGTAAACAAACAAGCACCTCACAGAACTGGGTATATGAATAATCTACATTCTAGTTATTTTATGGTTCTTTATAAGATAGTAGAGGGGAAATATGACAGGAAATTAATGTTATGGTTTGCATGGTCTTGGCAACTCCAATTTTGGTTAGTCCAGTTCAGAGTGGAGTTTACAGGACACAGATTAAAATCCAGTTATTAAAAAATAAAATTCCAAGGTATTTATACCTGATCATCGTTCATTTTATTTCAGATTAAGCGCCAGAAGGATCTAGAGAGGGAGAAGGACGCTCTGTGGTCTGGGCTGGAGATTCTAGAGAGGGCTCGATTCTGGTACCTCCAGCGGCTGCATGAGAACCGAACCCGGCAGGACAACATCGAGACCAAAACGAGGCTCGGCTCCTGCAAGGAAGATTCGGCTGAGGTACAGAGCAGTTTAAACAAAACATAAAACCTTGTTTATTTCAGTTGGGGGAGATCATAACCATAAATACACACAATACACATACTGATGGTTAGTAAGTTTAATACAATACAACACAACTTTATTAATCCTGGAGGCAATTTGGTTTGGGCTTAAGAGAAATGGGGAAACAAAATACCGACATCCGTTAAAATAATTTCACAATAAATGGTAATTTATTTATATATAGTGCTTAAGTCTTGATGACCACTCATCGCACTTTACAGTATAGTTTTGTCGCTTACACACACTCATACAGTGCGTTTATGTGCAGCACTTTCTCTATCACACATCACTGGGCTTCAGTGTCTTACCCGAGGATACTTTCACATGCACAATGGGGGAGAATGGGATCAAACCACTAGACTTCTGGTTTGAGGACGACCATTCCACACCCAACAGTTAGAAGTTTTTCTTTGCTTTTCCTTTTTGATAATCAATTTTTGAATATGATCATCTCATGGATCAGGTCTTTGTCCCTCTCACTATCCTCTCTGTCCCTCTCCAGACTCGCTCCTGCCTCCTCAGGTCTCGGATCCTGAGGGTGAACGGCTCCCTGGGTTCTGTGATGACTGAGCCCAACGTGATGAGCAGCAGCAACCCCTCTCTGCCTGAAACTGTGGCTGACAGCGACCTCCGGTGGCGCAACTCAGTACTGACTCAGGTAAGGAAAACAAAACAGGTACCTGGTGGTTTATAATGGTGAGGGAGGAAGAGAGTAGTTGGATATGTATTGACCATAAACAGTTGTTCTTGGGTCTTAGGATTTTAGTGTTTCTGTTTGACTCATGTTCTGAAACTTTATATAGATTCATCATTTTACTTTATCTGAGAAATATCAGTAGGCATCAAGATGAGGCTTTAAATATCTGTTTTGTATAAAGTTATGAATTTTTTCCCCGTCAAGTTTATTTTTACAGCTTCTCCCAGTATTCTGTGTGTGTGTGTGTGTGTGTGTGTGTGTGTGTGTGTGTGTGTGTGTGTGTGTGTGTGTGTGTGTGTGTGTGTGTGTTATGGCAGTGCATGGTTACCTTACTTAATTTGATTTCTCATCTTTTACAGGGCGTGAGCGACAGAAATCGTCAGATCTCTGTGTTGGAGCTGGAGAAAGACGCTCTCCTCGAGCAGCTGGATGAACTGCAAGTCTACTGACAGCCTACGTACATAAATATACACCCCTGCCATACTGCTGATTTACATTTCACTGAATGTCCCACAGCTGATTGCTTTCTAACATGTAAATATGTATTTAAATTAATAAATCACAGCTAATGATGCATCACTTGTTTGGTGAACCAGTTTCTCTGAGGCCCTGCTGTCACTAGCTTGATAACATAGTTATTGCTCATAAGTTCTTTCAAGAGCAGTTTATACAAAAGCTGTTCAATATAAGAAGTAGCCACAAGACTTAGTACATGCAAATTATAGTATCAATTTATTAAGGTTGATGTATTATATAGAGTAATATAGTATATTTATTAGACAAACTACCCAAAAATATTTATGGCAGTTAAATCCCATATGTCAACAATAATGATCCAATCAAACAATATACAGTAAAACACTGATTGGAACCAATCTGTCCTGTGTAAAGAGCACTTTTCATATACAATGTAAATTTGTTTAATATTTAAATATTTTTTATAATCTTCTTTTAAATCTATAATTTAAATTTGCTTTACTTTTATTTTACTTTAATGTTTTAATAGTTTGGTATTTATATTTTTAATTCAAAAGATTGTCTAAATCCCACTGTACAAGACCATATCACTTTTCCCTCAAATTTGATGTTAAGAGCTCATTTAACATTTTCATCAACGTAGAATAAAAGCTGAATATTTATTCTCAACTGGAAATCCTGACTTACAAAATGTACATAATGAATTGTTTATTAAATATGTGTAAAGTTAAATCTCAGCGGCAAACTTCAGTGTTTTTTCTGAGGTGATATTTTTCTGCAGCGTTTACAGGAAGGACCCAGCATCACCGTGTGTCCTGTGACTGCCAGGTTCTTCCGTTTCCGTCCCTTACATGCGGGCTCTGTGTCTCGACACGTAGTAGCAACCCTTTCCCGGTGGTCCCGCACTGATCTTACTTCATCTGATAATCTTTATCTAACCCAGTCATCATGCGTGTTTGCAGGAGTCATTCTCTTTCAACTGCACAAGTGTGTTGCAGAAAAAGGCTTAAATCTCTTACACATAGAAAACATGTGTCCAACAAACCACTAAAGATTTTGTAGTTCCACTTTACTTCTTTACTCAACTTTTTTATCGGTAACTTGTTTATATTTTTCTTGCTTCACATCTTCAATCCATGGCCCATGGTAGCCCTGTGTCTCTGCCTGTGTGTTTGGAAGAGATATTGTTGTTGATCTGAACTGCAGAGCCTGACCCAAACTCCAAAGAGTCGTAAATAGAGCAGAGAGTGAGCAGTAAGTGGTGTACGGGTGATTTGTTGTATTTGTTGGTTTTAGACGACCAGGATCTGTGCCGGGTTTTTTTTGTGGCATGTGAAAGATTAAAAAAGATAATCAGTAGTAAATTGGAATCAAATCACATCCATATACGTCTTCAGAAATACTAAAGATGTCTCTTGCCCTCTGTGTAAAAACATATACGTGCATTAGGGAAACAGGGCAATGTCTGCAGGGAGTCTGTACAGGAATCTGATTAGAATCAGCCACAGGGAAGAAAACATCCATTATGGCAGAGAGGCTTTCATTTAAGTAGCTGCATGTTCTCTATCCTCACAGCGCCACTGAACCATCAAGCGCAGGGTACCAGCACTTGGCTAATTATTGGGTCTAATTCAAAAACGGCATCGCCCAACACCTTTTTGTTGATGGCTTGTCATGCCTTCATGAGCGCCAATGCCATTCTTCCGTAGCAGCACGGTTCACTGGAGCTGCACTCTGCTGGTCTCTCACTTGTATAGCCTGCAATATAATGTTTACTATTCCGTTCCCACCCCACATCCCTAATTTGTGGTTGGGGTATTACTGAAATCAGAAAATGTGAGCCGAGCTGTTTCCGTGCAGGTCAGCGGAGGTGGGAAGCATAAACACACAAATAGGGTGGAAGTTGGGTGTCTGCATAGGTTCCTCTCGCAGGGCTGAGGGCTCCCTGATAAAGGCATTCCTTCCGCTATTAGGGAGAAATACACTTCCTGAGAAGGTGGAGATTTTACAGTAAGTAGGTGTTCTTTGAAGAGCACTCAGGTAACTGAAAACAACGATGGAAACCTTCCTCCGTGCAACAACCTCAGGGTTTGAGATATCTGCGCAATTTGAACTGGATGGACCTGTACGACTGTAACATAATGTTCCTGTCTGTGACTGAAACATTTGGAACAGAACAGGAGATGTTCATAGAAGATGTATCAGTTAATGCATATAATCAAAAGCAGTTTTTTTAGTTTAACCTGGTGTGGCTGATCAAATCCTGTCATTTTAACCTGCTATTTATATTCAATTAATTTTTTTTATTCTATATGGTTTACTTGATGGCTGTTATATCGTGGCCAATTTAGCGGCTGTATAGAATACATTTCATTTATTTATGTCAAGTTCTTTTAACCTGATGGCTTTATTTTATTTATCCCATCCAATTCAGCTTCTATCATTGTTATTTGTTTTCAATTTTGTATTATTGTAGGTGGTATTGTTATTGTTATGTTTTACAGTTATAACAGCAAAGTGTTGTGTGTACGACCAGGCTTGGTGTTAATCAAATATTCCACCACAGTCACAGTTTGCAGACTTGAGGCCACTGGCTCTATCCGCTGCCATGATACAAGACCCACGTTAGCATTCCTGCAGGTGCCTTAACAAAGTGTGTGTCGGGATTATGTGCTATACAAATAAAGTTCAATTGAATTGATTAACAAAACATCATGTGTAGGTGCATTAGAATGATGCCAGACAAACAGTAGAGGCTTGAGTACATGCACTCTACATGTCATAATGGGACCAGTGCACCCATGCTCCATATACTCACTCACTGAGGTCGCGTCTTGCTTAGTGTGCCACAAACAAACTACAAAAACTACAGTGAAGCAGCTTCCTGTAATTAAGCAAAGATTTGGAACAAACTCCCACTATACATTAGAAATGTCTCCTCATTTGATATCTGCTTACTGTTTTAATATGTTCTGTTTTTCGCCTTATGTTGTATATGTAAAGCACTTTGAGCTGCATGCTATGCTATGAAAAGAGCTATATAACCACATTTATTATTATTAGTATTATCGTTATAAGATCAAAGAGAGTAAGCTGTCCACTTAAAAGTAGGATTTATTATTTTAGACAATATCAGCCCTGGTCTGCACAGAGTGTGTCTATGTAAATTTGAGATATTAAAATCTTCAACAACCTTTGTCCTGTTCATTTGCTTCGACACAGTCAATAATAGCTTATTGTAATAACTTCTCCAGAAGACTTTATAACAATACACAAAATTATAATTTCCCTCAAGCAGTGGCTCATTTTGTCAACTGAATAATTCATTATTCATGTTGAAAAGAGCCGCTTTACTCGTCAAATGCTCCTGCAGAGAAGTAGAATGAGAAAGACTGTTTAAAGAATTTATTGATTGTCATTATCCACATAGTCCTGGTTTGGTAAAGACTTAGTTCACTGAAGCAGTGTATAGGTCAGTAAGCAGCCAAAGCCACAGGCCTCATTCAGGCACACAGCACCAAATCAAAATCAACTTTTCATCTCAACTTTAAACTGCATTCAAATGAGCTTAAACATGATATTTTCCCAGATGAAGTTTTATTGTTCTTTTAATACACAACAGAAAATATTTTCTTCTTCCTTCCTTCATACGTGTAAACAAACTATACCCACTTAAGTTAAACAGACAGCTTAAATACAAATAGGCATGTTTTATTTAATTCTGACCCTTTATTTACACTTCTTAATACACATATTGTCATAGAAAAGTTGAGTGTGTGTGAAATCTATACAGTTTCTCCACTGTCACTGAGGCCAGCTTTGGATTCTCCATCACTGCTACACTCTGTCCTCTGCGGCCGTGGCGCCCGGCTGCGCTTGTCTCCAAATGTCTGCATCTCCTCCATCCCGGACACGTTGAAGTCCAGCAGGCTCTGCAGGTGTTTGATATAGTCTATGGCCGCCCGCAGAGTCTCCACTTTACTCAGCCGCTTGTCCTCAAGCTCCTGTGGCAGATGCTCCCGGAGCCGTGCGTAGCCCTCGTTTACGCAGCGCACCCGGTGCCGCTCTCGCTCGTTCCTCTTGCGGATGAACGCGGGCTCGAAGGAGTAATCGCACACGCCAAGGGCTCCGTGGAAGGGGAAGTAGGACAAACGTCTGTAGGGCAACATGTGGCCGTGCACCGGGTCCAGGTATGAAGCGTCCAGGTGCAGGGGCAGCCCGAACCGGAGCGCGTCTTTGGTGTAGTGCGCACCGCTGTCCTCCATGGAGAGGCCGTGCAGAGCCAGCGTACACTTAGGGAACATGCTCCATTCACTCCTCCTGTGATCAGACAAATTACTCAAAAACTGAAATAAATAAGAAGATAACAGTTAGGAAGAAGTAAAATAGTTTCTAAGCAAACTGTTCTGCAACAAATGATCCTGCACTCACCGCGTCAGAGTATCCACAAAACCATGTGGCTCTTTGTGGAAGAGTCTCCTCTTGTATCTTTTATGATTAAAGATGTCTGGGTTTAAAAGTCCTCTGTCTCCGAGCAGGACACCGTCAGTGGCAGCTTGTTTGTGGGGTTTCCAGGGTATACACGGCAGGGAGGGTGTGACCCGGGGCGGGGATGTAACCGTGAGTCTTCCTTCCTGCGACGATCCATAATACAACAACAAATCACAAAATATGAAGACAAGGTGTCCATCCAATCAGATAGCAGCATTGTTGCCGGTATACCTTTTCTTTAGAAGTTAAATCTGTTCTGTTTTTTGTTTTCGTGTAATTTGTGGTTATTATTTATTATTTTCTTTAAAGATGGTTAATACAATATATATAAGAAGTTTTATGCTGATTGTCTTGACATTCTAATTAACTTGAGCATTTATCACCAATATGTGTAACCATATTCATATTAATCTTCATGTTTCCACCGGATAAGCGGTTGACCTACAAGAGCTTTTGTCCTCGCAGCCTTAATGCTTGCTGGATGGTTGTGGTCAGACATTTTTTCCAATAAAGTACAGCCGCCTGTTTGAAACATGTAATTAATGTTACAAAAGCAACAAGAATAATAAATATTTCATAATTTTTTTTCTTATCAGTAAATTTTGTATGTATCATGTATGTGTATTTGTTTTCTAATTTTATTTAAATAAAAGAAGAAGTCATGTTTTTTTTATTGTATTATTTTTATTTTATTATTATAGTCCTATTATATAACTATAATATTGCATTATATTGGTACTTTAGATAAAAGAAAGAAATTATTCAACTTATATATGATGATATAATTTGGCCAAATTTACATATTGCATTGTTACTAATGTATATTATATTACGTTATTTTGTATTGTATCATATAGTAATATGTTATATTATATTATATTAAATGAGACCACGATCATATGCCCCTCCACTATGTGTCGCTCCTGCGCATGCGCACTGGGGCGGTCCACTGCCATGGTCCCGGCCAGGGACGTGTTGTGCTGGTATGTTGTTGTTTTTCAGGCTTCCTGCTTCTTCACTATTCAATATTTAACAACGAACTCACACCGACGGATACAAAGAAGATGGTCGCTCTGTTCCAAACTGAAACCCTTCACTTTTACCGGTTTTAACGATGTATGGAGACGTAAGTTAGCAAGGCCAACGTTAGCATGGTGTTAACACTGGTTGACAGTAGCTCAGCAGTCGTTTAACATATCTCGTGTGCTTGTGCACTGGTTGTGTTATAAACATGAACTGTGCCTTTGGCTGTTTTCATACCGGCTCTTTTAATTTGACAGGCAGAGTAACACACAAGCAGAATTCAGCAGAACACTGTTACTGATGGACACTAGCTGTTGAGCTCAGGTAAGCTAACGTGGCTAAATCTGCCTACGTTTGTTTCTTTATATGCTCTCATGAATACCGAATATGAACCATGTCCTCGTGATAATGTGCTGCACTAGTTACAACGTATCTGAGGAAAGTCAGAATTGTGTATTTGCACTAAAAACAGACATAAGATCGTAATGTAATAATGTTGTTTACATTGTTTGGTTGTGTTTCCAGGATGAACGACATGAACCTGAGTCCTGTGGGCATGGATCAGCTCAGTGTGCCAGTGAGTGCCGGCCACCTGGTTCTGCCCACGTCCCCCACACACAACCCCATCCCCACTCAAGGTATGGAAGACGTTAACAGGAGGGTTTGCCTGAGACTTAATTTAGCCTTAACAAATCAAATAAAACTTATTCAGTCCCTCACCCATTCAGAAAAGAGTGATGGTGAGACACAACACGTTCAGATTATATTGTAAACTTGCTGAAACAATTGAATCATTAATCAACGTGTCCAGATTCCACCAGCTATTTCCTGAAATGTTTTATAGGGGCTGTGTGTGAGAACCAGACATGTAGGAGACACAGACACTGGTGGTTGTGCTGTAAACAAATTAATTTATACGTCATTTCCTGCCTCCTTTATTTAGCTTTTGTTGTGAATGTAAAAACTGTTTCTTATAGAAAATACTTTTAACAATCTGTAATGTGTTTAGCAATATCTTGTATAACTGCATCATAATCTATTCTACATTGTATTCTGCCCTCACTGATCTCATTATGTTTATTTTGGTGTGGGCATGCCAGTGGCCATCCCCAGCCTTGGTCCTTCCCTGGGCTCCCTCCCTTCTGCCCTGTCTCTGATGCTTCCAATGGGTCCACTGAGTGACAGAGGAGTGATGTGTGGCCTGCCGGAGAGGAACTACTCCTTGCCACCCCCTCCATACCCCCACTTGGAGAGCAGCTACTTCCGACACATATTGCCAGGTCTGTGTGTAAAATATATAAATCATTTCTATCAAATATCTAAAAGCAATGTATGATATTCTTGTAGTGTGGGTCCTTCTTGAATCTGGATTTAACCCAGATGCTGTTTGAAGGGTACACATTCGCATGTTGCCTTTTTAAGTTAGTGAAAAATGAATGTTCATTGCCTCTCTCTTCTCTCTGTAGGTATCCTGTCTTATCTGGCAGACCGTCCACCACCTCAATACATTCATCCCAGCAGTCTTAACATGGATGGGACCCTGTCAGTGGCCAGCAACAACCCCTCCGGTCTGGAACCCTACAGTGGCCCCGGCGGCCCACTGGAGCAGGGCCTGGTGCCCATGGATTCCAGACAGGTCAGCGGGCAGGGAGACCTCCACCAGACCGGTACTCACGAACTGGACTCCACGGGATTGGCCATGGAGTCACGTGTCAGCAGCCCCCTGTCCCCTGACAGGATGGGAAATGAGCTGGCCTCTATGGATGGAGTTGGGTTGGTGTCCGACAACCAGCAGCAGCTTGGCAGAGGAAGGCAGCCTCGGCCGCATGAAGGTTTAGCTGGGGTGGACTCATCTGGTGGCGTGTTGCCTCTCCATGGGCCCCCCGTGCTTGAGCTACCAGTTGTAATGGAGCCGGATCACATGGGGGGCCGAATTGGAAACGCTGGGAGAGGAGGACTCAGAGAGCAGCTCCACTCAAATGGAGAGATGAACTCTGGAGTTGTCAGCGTGGTGCTCACTGGCTCCATGGCCAGTCAGGGCCAGCTGGAGCCGGTGCCTCTCCATGGACACTCTGGGATGGGGCTGGATTCGGTGAACGTGTCCCCCATCACTGCAGACGTGTCACTTGGGCCAGAAAACAACCTGGTGTTGGTGAACTCCACGTTGCAGCTCGAGGATTCTACCTCCAACAAGGAGAACATGGTCACCGCCTACACCATCTGTGAGTTTGGAATTTTATTCCAGAAGGAAAGGAAAGAAATCATATATGGCTATAAAGCTTCAGAAAAAACTTACACTAAATTGAAAGTTGAAAAAATCTGTCATAGAATTAAAGTGAAATGAAGATTGTGTACAAAAGCAAGATCTCGTTCCTGTAGCAATTTTTGTGCTGGTTTGTTGTCTCCTAGGGTGCACACTGTGCGAGCGCTCATACACCTCAGACTGCCCAGAGCACGGCCCCGTCACCTTCATCTCTGACGCACCCATCCAAAGCCGGGCTCGCCTCTCGCTACCACGTCCACTGTGCCTTCGCATCTCGGTGGCTGATGAACCACTTGGTAAGAGAACACACCCATTTAAACAGTGTGCCTGTTAGAGTAAGAAAGACTTGGGTCATTATTCTGTGGACTGATATCAGATCTATATAGTAAGGACAGAATGTGACCCCTATTTCATTACTGCATCATTTGTGTAACTGAGTAAAGTTTTTGGACACAAACATGATTATTTTAACAAAGAAAAGGCACAAAAAAAGGTTGTGATAAATACACAAAGTTTAGTAGACCATCATGGAAATTGATGATGTGCCCACTGTAGGAGTTTTTGCACGAGATGTCATTCCTCCAAGGACTTGCTTTGGACCAATGGTTGGCCAGCATTGTAGCAACGTGGATCTGTCTGATTGGCCAGAAAAGGACACACCACAGATATGGAAGGTTGGTCCAAGTGGCTTTTTGTTTTTAGCATGAGATTTTCATAGTTCTAAGGAGTTAAAGATGATGAGCCATTTTGTCTGCTGCAGATGTATCACAACAATGTGCTGGAGTTCTACATCGTGACAACAGATGAGAACGAATGCAATTGGATGATGTTTGTCCGCAAAGCAAGGTAAGAACCAGAGTAGCAGCCGGGCTTGTATAAAATGTAAATGGTTTTACTCTAGAATCATGTACAATGCAACTGTACGGTGGTAGAGAAACCTGTGTACAGCAAAAGACCATGTAAGATACAAAAGTGCAGTTCGATTCCCTGCCAAAATGATCAGCGTTCGGATTGTTGTTGTTTTATTTAAGTTAATCCAAGAAGTGAATTAATTGTTCTTTATTTGTGTGTATTTAGGGCTTGTGAGGAGCAGAACCTGGTGGCGTACCCTGCCAATGGTAAACTGTTCTTCTGTACAACCACAGAGATCCACCCGGACCAGGAGCTGCTCTTCTATTACAGCAGAGACTACTGCAGGATGATGGGTGAGATGATAGATGAGTAGAAATCAATAGTTGTGATTTGAACCCTTTAAGACCTGAAGCGCAGAATAAAAACGCAAAGTGTTATTTCTCTTCCTTAAAGGTTCAGTGTGTAGAATTTAGTGGCATATAGTGGTGAAGTTGCATATTGAAGCTTAATACCCCTCACCTCACCCTCAACTTCTAAACATGAAAGAGAACCTGTGGTAGCCTTCAGATCTTAAAAACTCCAAAGGTGTTTAGTTTGTCTAGTGTGAGCTACAGTTCAAACATGGCGGCTTCCATAAGCGGACCCATTCCGGATGTAAATATAAAGTATTTAAATATAAGGGCTCATTCTAGGGAAAAGAAAACAACAATTCGTACAATTTAGATGAAACGCACCAGTGAAAACAAACGCTCAATTATATATAATAATCAATTACAAGCATTACTGACCCTTTTTTGTTTTAGCTAACAGCTCTTTCTGAGTGTTACAGTGATTCAACTGCTTAACTTTATGTCTCTTCAGGTGTTCCTCAGGTGCCTGAGGGTCAGATCTGCCAATGTGGCAAAGAGTGTTCCTCCTTCTCAGAGCTCAAGTCTCATCTCAACAGCCATAACAGCAACCACAGCCATAATCCCCCTCCACACAGCCACAGCCCGTCACAACCGGACAATTCTCAACAGCAGCAGCAGCAGCAGCAGCAAGAGCAACAACCTCAGCATCAGCAACACACTCACCAGGAAGAGAAGCTGACCAACGAGACCTCAAGCTCCTCCTCGTCACCGTGGCCCTGCCACGCTCAAGCTGCAGCACAAACAAACAGTGACAACAACAGCAGCAGCCGGGGCAGCGCTAATAGAAACTCTAATAATATTAACTCCAGAGCTAGAGGGCAAGGTCACGTGCGGGAGAGGAAATTTAAGTGCAGCATGTGCTCTCGGGCTTTCATCACATCCACCAAGCTGAACGTGCACTTCATGGGACACGTGGGGATGAAACCCCACAAGTGTGAATACTGCAGCAAGGCCTTCAGCGATCCCAGCAACCTCAGGATGCACCTCAAGATTCACACAGGTACGGAGAGGAACAATGGAAGTGTAAACCGTCGGACATACTATATTTGAGCCGACATATGAGCCCCGTGGTTCTTCCTACGTCAATCCAACAGTTTTTTTTCTAAAGCCTTGTCTGATAACGTGCAACAGGTGTTAAGCATCACAAAAGAATAGAACATTTAAGGAAAAATCTCAGCACACTTGGCACATTTTAAAACATCATCGTCTTAAAGGTTCTTAAAGGAACAGTTTAACACTTCAGACAAGAAGAACAAAACTTATGTCACATCAGTCCAATGTAGAGTGCTGCCAGGGCCACACTTGGGCGACCATACCTGACAGGAATTCTGTTTTCTGTTTTGTGTCTGAAACTGGCCAGAGCTTGATGTTTTCGCTAATTCCAGGCTTGTGCAATGTTAAAAAAATGAAGTAGATCACTCAACCAACTAGGGATGGGCGTTCGATTAGATTGTCTTCGTCGATCGTCGGGAGAGTTAATGACGAATTTTTGATTAATCATTAATATTTTCAAGTTCCAAATTCACTATTTAAAGCTACATTAAAATGCAGTGAAAAAAAAGCGTGTTTACTCATTGAGATCTTTATTACAAGATGAACAAAATATGCGCTGCCGTAATCTTAAGCAGCGGAGCCGACAGCTAGAAGCCGGTGCTACTAAACACACCTGACCCTCGTTTTGTTTTTCTCCAAAATAAAATAATAATAATATAAACAAACATAATGTTAAACAACAACTACAAGTATATAATACTTAGGTCTGACAGGTTTTGCCAAATGTAACTCAAAACTATCAAACAAGGTACCGAGTCGAGAAAGCTTCATAAAAATAACCAGTAACTCACATACAACTTCAGCACCAGCCTACGGATTTGTGTTGAGACAGATGAGCATGTTAAACTGCTCTGGGGTCAGACGCGAACGCAGCCTGGTGACCGTCAGTCCAACCGCCGAAAAACCCGCTCTGAGGGGACTGACGTCGCCGTGATACACAGGTAGCTCCGTGCTAGCCTGGCCGCGGCTCCGGTGTTTGCGCTCCCCTCGTCCGTGTCAGACAACGCAGGCTCCTTGTCTCCCCCAGCCTCTGGGATAGCTTCGCAGTATTGGCAGTGAACCAAGTCATTTTTTAACTCAAAATGGTCCCATGCAACACTTCGCCGTGACCTCTTCATGTTTAATTTGGAAATGGACCTACACGGTAACTCGCAGCCAGTCGCAGGTAACTGAGTAGGACTGTGGCTTTTTTTTTTCAAACACTGCCCCCCGTGGTCAAATGTGTAATTAGCGAATTTCGTCGATGAAATAAATAATGAAAAAATTATTTCATCGACGAAATTCTTAATGATCAATTAATCGATCGTCAATTAATTATGCCCATCCCTACAACCAACTCAACTGTACCCGACCCAAGCCCAAATATAATTTCAAAGTTTTTGTCTGAGGTCACATCGGCTCCTGGCGGTCTCAGGTCAGGTATCAACACTCTTGTCCAGTAAATACTTTCATTTGAAACATGTTTTAAACTCTGCACCTCCTTTTCCGACTCACAGGTCAGAAGAACTACAGGTGCACAGTTTGTGAGAAGTCGTTCACGCAGAAATCCCACGTGGCGTCACACATGCTCATCCACACCGGAGCTGAGAAGCTCAAGTGTGACCTCTGTGAGCGGACTTTCTTCAGGAAGCAGGATCTGAGACAGCACATGGTCTCCCACTCGCAGTACGTAACTTAATAATTGTTCTCTGCACAAAGCTCTGAATTGTAGTACTGAACATTTTGTCACTGATAACTGACGCTTCATTGTTTTCTTCCACAGTGAGCGGCGGATTCAGTGCCCGAAGTGCAACAAACACTTCATCAAGACCAACCACCTGAAGAAGCACATGAACTCTCACGAAGGCCGCAGAGACTTTGTGTGCGAGAAATGCCACAAGGCTTTCCTCACCAAATACCACCTCACCCGTCACCTCAAGATATGCAAGGGGCCCAAGACGGAGCGAGCGTCCCGCAAGGAGCAGGAGGTAGATGAGGAAGAGGAGGAGGAGGAGGAGGAAGAGGAAGATGATGACAGCAGAGGAGGGAGGGGAGAGAGACTGAGTGACTTGGCCAATAATGAAGACTGTGGTTTGGATGTAGGAGGATATAACTCAGAAAAATCCCTGTCGCCCCCTCATTGACAACACTGTGCCTCTTGACATGTCTTGTTTATTTGTTTACTACAAAACTGATCTTTACCTCTTTACCTTTTGCCAAATATCTGTTACTACAAACCTTTTTTTATAACATTAACACAATCAGTTCACTATAATTTCCACATTAAGAAAACAGATATTTGTTTCTTATAAAACACTCTTCGTATCATAACTATTTGTATTTCTATTGCTCTTTTTTCACTTAACTGAAACTGTGCAATATTATTGGTTGATGGGATTCATATAAGCTGTCATTCGCTGTTAATCAGATTTTCCTGGTTCGATATATTTTCATTTGTTATTGCAAATTAACGTCAGCAAAAATGTCTGATACCATATATTTACATAGGATACCTGATCATGTGTAATTTACTCAATTGCCTTTTATTCTTTATTTATTGAAAGCATTTTTTTTTTTTATTATTATTATTTAAAATGTGAATGGATGTGAAAACAGGATTCTGGGCATTATTGTAAAAATACTTCACTGTGTGAATGTTGACTAAATGTTGAAATAATGTTGTAGCTCCATCCTATCTTTTGCATCCTATCTTTTGCACATTCTATTTTTATGAATAACTTCAAATATCGTTGAGTTGTAGCTAATTTTAGCTCCTTTAGATATATTTTGCTAAATTTGGTTGTGAGTCCTTCAAGGTGAAATTAGATAAATTATCTGAGAGTAAAATGATTAATGGAGTTGAACAGGGTTTCAAGCTAAAAGCATAAGGGACAAGTTTATTTATAATGCACTACATTTAATAACAAAACGTAATGTGTTTTTATAAAACTTATATTTCATTAATTTATATTTCTCCAGATGTATTAACTATCAGTATCTATGTGATAAAAATATAATAATGTCTAAAAACTGTGGGTAGATTAAGTTTTAGCTTTTTTAAATTGTAAGAGAATTGGCAATACACCTAGCACCTCATGCTAAGGGAAGTAGATACTTATGTTTTCTCCAATTAATATGTATATAATTGGTTTTGATAACCTTTTTGTTAATAGGTTTATGTATCAGATTTATGCATTTGTTTAAAATCAGATGACACGAATAAGTTGTTAGTACTAAATTACAATTTATGGATACAAAACATCTTCATGATAAAAAATATTTATCTTATTATTATTTCATGTAAACTAGAGATTTTAGTGTACCCAGTCCAGCAGGAGGCGGTAATGCACTTGTATGCTGGTTTGTCAGCCGCCATTAGACCAAGAAGAAGAAAATCCTGCACCTTCCGGTTAAGTACAAATTATGCAGCGCTTCAGTTGTTATTCACTTCAGCGTGGTAAGAAATATTTAAATGAAAATGTTGCCCATTTGTTCTTAACTTGTGTCTTTTTTATAAACACTGTATTGAATGATGTAACCTATACAAGTAAATATAAACTCGCCCAAGCGCTCTCCGCAAATGCTGTGTTTATTTGTTAGCTTGCTAATTTTAGCCCAATGTTAGCTGGGCTCTCAGTCCAGTTGTCGTCGGGCCACACAGTCACTCCTCACATCGTGTTGAAGAGCAGCGGCTTATCAGGCCGATTGTCAGTGACATTATTCAGTGGGTTGTCTCGTCTCACGGTGTTCGTCTCCTCCGTGTCTCAGCCTGAGCAGAGAGGTGGCGCCATGTTGAGCCCACAGAAGGAGGGGATTCCCAGTATGATCGACAGCGCGCTGAGGATGAGGAGAGAGGAGCAGGCTCGACAGGTGGTCCTCGCCTGGGCTGTGCTCAACGTGTCTCTGGCCGGCATGATTTACACTGAGATGTGAGTCCTGCATTCCTCCTGAAACACTCAACACATTCAACCGCAGCACTGCAGATCCATGTAGAAGCGTGTATATTGTCCATGGACAAGTGTTGGCTGGTGGTTGAAGGAAATACCTCTGTGTTTACTTCTGGGAAATAAACTACACACAGGATCACAGATAAACAAGCAACACTTTAGATAATTAGGGCCCTTTTGTCAATGAATTTACAATATTTATCTCATATTGGATGAGTCCGGGTAAAGTTTATTGAAACTGAATCTTGAATATATAGATGGATATAGATAAAGAGAGCATTATGAATGTTGAACATTTAAGTATGTATTTCACAATCTATGTAATAGAAATTTATTTAAGGTAATTATTTTATATCATTTTAACATTTGATTGTTCATTTTATATAAAATGATACTATAATATTACAGTATGTACATGAGGTAATTTAATATGTTTGTATAAATGATTGAAAGGATAACAAATGTAAGTTTGTTTACATTCATTAAAGTCCTTTGTTGCAAACTAATATAAGTAATTGTTTGTAATGTAGAACTGATGTAACTGTCCCTCCATCTCATCTCGGTCTGATGATGGATGTGTGTCTTTCTTTTTATCTCTCAGGTCGGGGAAATTGCTAAGCCGATACTATAACGTCACCTACTGGCCCATTTGGTACATTGGTGAGGTCCCACAGCACTTTAATTTATTATAAGGATGTTTGCTGTTTGTACAAAGTCTTAAAATATCTCACTATAAGTTGTAATAGCAAAAAAACACGATTAACCAAAAGAGTACTCTCTTATATCATCAGACTCTTAAACATTAGAGTAGGTTTACTATCAATATCACATCTCAGGGTTTTTAAATCAGACACTGAAATTTAACTTGACACTTTAAGTTACCTTACTTTTTATACTTTGTCAAAGGAGACCATCAATGATGTATGTCTTATTTTTTTTCTTTTCCCTCACAGAACTGGTGCTTGCCTCCCTCTTTAGCCTCAATGCTCTTTTCGATTTCTGGAAATATTTCAAATACACCATGGCTCCATCCACCATTGCTGTGTCCCCCCATCAGCATCGTCTCCTGGGCCTGAGGAACACAAGTGAGGCTCTGTTCTTTTACCAACAGACCTTTAATACTTCAGTCCTTTTGCTTAATTGTGATTCCATGCATGTACATGGACTCATTAAGTATCATCAATGTTGTCTGGCTGTCTTGCAGGTATTCAGGCCTCTCCACCACAGAAGCCAGAAAAAAAGGAGACCCCGGCTCCAGACCAGTCATCTCCCTTGCAGGGGCAGAGTGTTCTGAGTTTCAGCCCCTCCCGACCAGCCACCACCAGCCCAAAGTTCTCCCCCAGTTGTGTACCTGGGTACAGCCCTCCTCTCGGCAGTCCGTCCACCCCAAACAGCGCAGGGGGACCCTTTTCCCCCTCTGTGGCCTTTGGAAAGGTACGTTCATCACAGCACTAATATAGAGTGTAGGATAATCTCAAGTACGTTTCGATAACTCCATATTCTGTTTTTTCTGTTTCAGGTGTTGAACTACAGCCCCTCCCCTGGTTCCTCTCCCTACCCCAGCAGCATTGGTCCAGCAGAGGGCTCCAGCCTGAGGGCTCGATACCGCACTTCACCCTCAGTGTTTAACTCCCCAGGAAGCAAGGAGGACTACATGGAGGATTTGAAAAGTCTTGAGAGGTTCCTCCGCACAGAAGAGGAGAAGGGTCACCGCAGCCAACTAGGTAGAGCTTTGTAGGACTAGGAACATCACTGCAATAACTAAATGTTTATTGTAGCTAGAGTCACTGGTATATCCGAGTCTGACCAAGGAATTGCTTTTAAATATGATTTAGTAATAACTAAGTTTTTTTTCTCCAAATGTGGATGTATATCGTAAAGAAATGAAACCTTTCAACTAAAGGGTTTAACTGATGCCCTGTGTAGGAAGTCCAGAGTCTGTGTCTCCAAACCACAGTCCAACATTTTGGAACTACAACCGCTCTGTGGGGGATTATGCTCAGAGTCTGAGGAAATTCCTGTACCAGCCAGCCTGCCGCTCTCAGGCCCCGTCCGCCCACAAGGATGAGACAGACCTGGGTTCCAAACAGGCTGCAGAGGAGGTCTGTACTTTATCATCATATGGGAACCTGTGTGATATCTTAATAACAAAAATGTTGTTTGGTGTCTAAGTCTGTTGGTGACAGAGTGGTATGTATGTTTAGCATGAATTGACATCTTTCTCCCTTCCTGTTACGTAGGTGTGGGCCAGAATCACAACCAGTCGCCCGGTAGTGGACCGCATCGACAGCTGGACAGCCAAGCTTAGGAATGTGAGTTTCACACACATATACAGAATACATGTTGAAGAAATTTAATTAATGGTCACCATCATAACACACAGAAATACTGCATAAAGTGTGTGTTAAGAAGTATTTGTTTGTTTTGCAGTGGATCAGTGACACAATATTGGTCCCTCTGGTGAAGGAAATAGACTCTGTGAACAGCCAGCTCAGGAGGATGGGCTGCCCTGAGCTCCAGATAGGAGGTAAAACATCTGCAGAGAAAATGGATTGTGGCAAATATATGAATGATAAACTGCTGTTTCCTTCATTCAGGGACTGTGGTTTAAACGGGACCAAAGAAGAAAAATCAGTGTGAAACCATGTAGTAACTCAGAAATCTGATTAGTCAATGTGACAAATTGTTTTACAGTTGATTTTCTTCTAATGAGACAGAGCGCATGGATATCTAAATGAACATGCAAAGTTTATTTAGAAAACTATTACACACTTTACTTTACTTTAGACGATCTTATTTATTTTGGAGTCTCACTAGTTCTGCCCCCTTCCTCCAACAGAGGCCAGTATAAGCAGCCTGAAACAGGCAGCGGTGATGAAAGCCTCATCCATCCCCACCATGAACTCTATTGTCCAGTACCTGGACATCACACCCAACCAGGAATATCTTGTGGAACAGATAAAAGGTACGTTTAACTAGAAAGGTCTCTGATGTGTCTTGATGGGCCTAAAGTCCCTTTGACTAATATGTTGTGTGCAATTGTGTATATGTGTGTTACATTTATTTCTTATGTACAGTGAAAGCGACAAGTACTTACATCATTTGCTTTTTGTTATTCAGGCTCAGATGTAATTGAACATTTGGCGACTAAATGTTTTATGTGCAGGTTTATGTTTGTTTCTGTTTAAGTTAATGAATTAAAGAGATTGATGTGTGTGGTTGTATGTAAATCTGTTCTGTCCTGTCAGAGCTGGCTCACAGCGGCTGCATGAGCTCCTTCCGTTGGAACCGGGGTGGAGATCTGAAGAACAGAAAGTGGGACACAGACCTCCCCACTGACTGTGCTGTGAGTACACGCAGACAAAGACACACACATTTACAGATCTAGTAAATTACTAAGTAAATTTTGTTCCTTCACAGGATCAGCAAAGGTTTATTTTTGTTATCACTTAATCTACTTATAATTTTCTTTATAAATTGATTGTTTGACCTTTAAAATGTTAATATTGTTCAAATTGAAAGTTTCCAGAGACCAAGGTGATTTCTTTAGATACCTTGTTTTGTCTAACCTCGTGTGAAAACTCAAACTTACTCAGTTCACTATCATAAGATCCTAAGAAAACCCCCCAAAAAACTACATCTAATTACTGAAACAGGCAATTTCCTTTAAAAAAGAATTTATTTTCTTTTTCAAGATTCAGAAATATAAAATTGAATTATTTACTTAAACCTATTAATTTCACTTGAAACTGTGAAAAATCGAAAGTCTTATCTTTTACCTGTTAACAGAAGAAGAGTGACTGGGGGTAAAAAAAGACCAACAAATATGAAAAAAAAACCATGCTCTGCAGATTGGGATTAGACAACAAAATATACAAATGGTCATTACACTATGAAAGCCGCTGTGCCCTTCATTGGGTCTGTTGACTGCGGGGTCTCTGCTCCAGTTGTTACATTTACAGTCTTGGTGACTCCCTTGTAAAGTACCTTAGACTGATCAATACATGCTTAAATTTTAGCCCCTATAGTCAGGTCAATGTGTTTGTCTGTTCCATCAGATCCTCATGCACATGTTCTGCACATACTTGGACTCCAGACTACCCCCTCATCCAAAGTATCCAGACGGGAAGACGTTCACTTCACAGCACTTCAGCCACACCCCAGACAAACCTGGTAAATACACATAAACACACATGAAGGAAGAGCAATCAAATACTTGGGATTTCCTGTGTATGCTTCTTATCTTTGATAAATCTACTTGATTTTCATTATGATATACTTCACGTACTCGCAGAGTTTCAGTTTTTGTGCCCTTTTTATATCTCTTTGTAGATGTAACCAAAGAGAACCTCTTCTGCGTCCACCAAAGCAGCACCACTCCTCCTCACTACCAGTTCATCTACCAGGGACACATCTACAGCCTACCCAAGGTAAGAGACAAACACTCAAGCTGTTTTCAGACATGAACTTAGCCTTTCTCACATATAAAGAACACAGCAGGAGATAGTCAGGGGTAAGGCACGTTCACAACACCTGGAAAATGTCTGGAACAGGGAAGCAGATCATGATGTTAAAATTCCACTGCTTACATGTCTGAAAGCACCTTCTGTGTTCTCACTCTAAAATTATTTCTTTATTTATCAGTCTCTTGGAAAACTGTTTTTGTTATGCCTTTATCTTGGTCTGTCTCACAGTTGTCTTAGTTTAAGATTTGCGTTCGGACGAGTATGATTTTATGACGTCTGGCTTAAGAACAAACTGAACTGAAACCCACACTGAAACAATTTGTCTTTACTGTCTAGATTGTTTTCCTCTTCATTACAAGACAATTTATCAACTATATGTCACTGTGTAACTGCTGTAAATCTTAGAACAGACATGTCATTCATAAACAGTTCAGGGTGTGTTGTTGTGCTGCAATCTAAACCCACCTTGATTTCTATCATAGGGCCGGAACAACCTGTTCCATACGATCCTCATGTTTCTCTACGTCATCAAGGCCAAGGAATCGGGGATGCTGGGGTGAGTAATTCTACTGCTGAAATCCTATAAATAGCCAGCTTGCCAGAAAGTAGGGAATTATTCAATATTGATTTGTTTTCACAAAAATTTCAGATTGCTCTTTGTTTGAGAGTATTGGTTTGACTTTGCTTGGCTTCTGAAGGATAGATAATTAAACTACCTTGCATATTTTTTTCAGGAGAGTAAATCTTGGCCTCTCTGGTGTGAACATCCTGTGGATATTTGAAGACTGATGCGTTGTAATTTCCAAGCAACAAAAGAAAAATGCAATTGGGTGTTATTTTTTCTTTTGTGCTGCCTACACTGGTTGGAGTATCCACCTTAACGGAAGGACTGCTCTTTACGGGACACATGGGGTGGAAAAAGCGCTTCTCTCCGACAACAAATTCATATTTTTGGACATTTTCACAATTTATATCTACACATTGGCAGCACAGTGTATTTTCATTGATGCAATGCTGTAACACCACAGTGTGCTTATGATACAATCCATAGTTTTTAACATTGTTTGGTTTTCTGATTTTGTCTTTTTGAGAATGCACCAGCATTGTAGCCTTGTAAAAATATACCTCATAGCAGGTGGATTGCAAAGGGTTAAGGCTTGAATGTAAATACAGTGAGTTTGGACTTAGTTCTTCAGCATCAGTAACATTTTGCAGCTTTTTCTTGTTTGTTTATTTTCTAAATTGTTGTAGAATGAATGACATACCCCCGCCTTGTGCTTGAAGTTACTTTTAAAAAATGGACCTGTGCAAAATGCAACAATGCTCCAATAATGTAATTTTTTAAGTTTTGCTTGGTCAAAATTTTTTGTCTATGCACATTATCATGTTCAGTGTTCATTTTAATTGTGACAGAGAAAAGTTGAAAAGCCTCAGGATACATGTCTTCTACAAAGGAGCTGTGGGTGCCATTTATCCTGACCTGTCATCAGCCATTCATTAAATGTAATATTTACATGTTTGCTTGGTTTCAGTGATGCTATTTTACAACTGTCCCCTGAGACATGAAAATAAAATTTAGATATATAAAACTTGGATTTTTTTTTTTTTTTTACCAGCGCTCGATGCAGTTTTTCTGACCATCATGGGCATCCACATGGTGTCAGTGTAATCCCTTTTTACTTTTTTACATAATATGACCTTACTCCTGGTCCCATTTTCTCTAATGTCACTGCACATCCTCTGCATTGTACTTTTATGATGCTGTGTGTTGTGCAGGTAGATCCAGTGACGTTCAAGTTCTGATAATAAAATGATTCTGGGTCAACGTTGGTTGAGTGTGTGAGTTTCATTGGGAATTGGTAGAATAACAGGATGCCCTTCAAAAAAGTGCATTATTAGAAGGGATATTAGTACCTTAAGAACCTAAATATGTGAAATTGAGAGTTGAGGATATATAAATGAAATGATGTTTAAAGGGAGATATAGAAAGAGATGTGAATGCTCTGTGAGCAGACCGCATTATCTGGCATGGGCCGTGTTTGTTTTGTAGTTTAACGTTGCCATTTTTATTATGAACTTCACTTCCCATGGTGCATTCCGCAGCGCAGCTTTACCTGCATGACAATGTAGTTAAAATATCAAAAATAAAACAGCTTATCCGCTGGTTGGGAACACGTGTCAGTTGTGTTGTTTACACCTCACACTAAAAAACACTTTTTAAAATGTCAGTCGTGTTTACATCATATGTATTTAAGGTGGCCTACAGGTGGGAGGGTTTGACATACTAATAGGAACTACGGGGACCACAATGCACCTCGGCCGCAGTCGCTCCACTACGTTCACATCCGCTTGACTCTCCACCGTTGGAAAAAGGACTTTGTGGAAGTGCAGCGATGTCAGTCCAGGTTGTGGCAGTGAAAATGGCAGAGGTCGAACTCAAAGACGTCCCCAGCGTCAAAGGGCTGCCGGCCGAGTCTCCTGTGACACCCACGTCGGAGGGCAAGAGCCTCGGCCGGGGCGACCTCCACGAGGCCGGCTCCTCCGCCGCCGCGTCCCCGACAGCAGAGCCCTCCGCGAAAGCCGGGGACAGCAGCCCGGGCTTGCTCACTCCGAACCCCGCGAAGATGCCGCAGGCGTCGGCTATGAAGCGCACGGACCCGCAGCAGAACGGCGGGGAGGCTTTTGTCAACCGTGACGGGACCGTCGCTGAGGCTCCGCGGATGAAGAAGGTGAGAAACGGGACATGATTTTCCTCCGTACGCACCGACATCCTCGCTGTTGCCGCAGAGAAAGCTCCGCGGAGGAGCTGGCATTGTGCGACGGTGCTAGCAGGCTAGCTGGTCCCCAAAGCTGATTCAGCTGCGGCAGTTAACGCTTTAAATGATGGTGTCTGGTGCTAATAACACTGCGGAGAGGCTAATGAGGGGCTGAATGTGTTTTTAAACAGATCTACTCTCTTGATTTAGGGTGACATCGCCAAAACTTCAGGGCATGGACGTTAACCGGAGTGTCCAACTGTTGTCAGTTGTCACAAGTTTAGTTGAAAATAGAAGGAGAAGGTTTTGAGCTAAATGGATGTTTGACTTATAAATAATCCTGCTCCTTCCACATCATACTGAACACGATGTTGTCAGATTAATAACAGCCACACGTTTGATTAAAAACTTAATTCACCGTTAGTTCATTAATTTCCATTTTGATCAACTGTTTGAAAAAAAGAAATGGACTTCCACTCATGGTTCACGTGGTGCTCTGTCTCATCATGCTAGCACATGATAAATTGTATGTATGCTGGTTTTCAACATAGCGTAGTTAGATATCTAATTGTAGGTTGATACATGATCAACATATACTTAACTCTAGTTAATCCATTACAAACGTTACTGTTGCTGGTCTGTGTGCTTTGCCTTGTCTTATCTGTTATGAGTATTTGATTATCTGTGGGTCTTGTTCAATAATAATATGAGGATATTCTTATTTCACAGTCTAAAATACTTTAAAAAGATAGGTCTGATTTATCTAATTTATACAAAACTTAAGTCAATAATTTGTAACACCAGGGGACTCCCATCACCTAGTGCTCTCTTATGATTAAACCTATAGAGCCCCTCCTCTGATACAACCAATGATAGCAACTCCTTCCCTTGTGTCTACACTCAGAAATCACACTTGGCAAGCATGGATCTCAGAACTGCCCTGCGGTGTTTGCACCTTGAATACATCTTATCTGGATTAGAACAGTAGTGGATGTTAGGGGCAATGTTCAAGGAAAGAGCTGTTGTTGTATTTCGATAAGGGATCCTTTGACGAGGCTGCCAGCTTTATTCTTTTATTTGATCCCAGTTATTATTTACAGTTGACAGTGATTTATAGTCCCTCGTCAGTGTAGTGCACTTTTATCAGTGGTGGTCAGATTCAGGAATTGATTTCAGAACTTTCTAAATTCTTCGATTCTGTCTGATTCATTGACGTGGTGTGGGCAAGCTAATTGTAATTGAAAGTTTTGGTGGGTGTTATTCCGTGCAGGTCACCTCCATCCTCCGCTGCTTTGCCATCATTGCAAAATACAAATTTAGTGTGTTTTCACTACAAACCAGTGAGATAAAAAAACAAAAATATGGGGCCTGTCAGAAGTAGAAAAGGTTGAAACAAGAGACAGAGCAAGTGGGATGGGACTCATTCAACACCCACATCCATTATTACGCCCCAAAAGTCACCCCATCCCACTAGACAACCCCTAAGGACACCCCACAACAAGACCCACTGGGTATTGTATTGTGAGGATGGACTGCAAGCGGACAGCAGCTCAGAGCAGATGGCTTTACATACCTCACACTTTCACAGCAAAGACGCACAAGGAAGTCACCCAGCAGCTGGAAGCAATGGGCCCACAGGGTGAACAACACTTGAGAGGCAGCGCAAAGCTGGACCTACCAGACGGCAACAGCCACATCTGGATTATTGAGGAGACGAGGTTCGCTTACAGGACCATGGTATAGAGAGTCAATTTTATTTTATTAATTCAAGCTATCACAATTAGCAGTTTGTCGTTTATCTTATAGAATAAATAAAGATAAGATATTTATAGGATTTTGTTGTAAAATGTTCCCTAATGTTGCATCATATTTGTTTGGAAATGTGTACACTTGCTCAAAGGCTAGCTAATTGTCATATATATATATATATATATATATATATATATATATACCCAGTGTAGTAAATGTTTACATCCTTTTATGATGCTTTCATAATAGATTATAATAATCTAAAGAGAAAATGTAATTTAACCAAACAGGCTGCATTGTTGAAGATCTGTGCTTATATTTGTTTCTTTTATTCATATAATACTGAGACCAGTAAGCCTGAGTAATGGATAATACACACTCCATTTAGATTGGGACATAGATCCATCCATTATATTAATGTAAATACCCTGTTGTCACTACATTTCTCTGATCAACCAATTCAGTGTATATCCAGTGGGACAGCAGGTTGCTTGCAGCCTATTTATAGTATCGTGGGTCTTATGGCATGCTGCATTATAGATATATGACCACAGCCTTGCCTTGAGCTTCTGCTGAATTCTGCCCGCCCAATGCAGTAAAGGGTAAGTGAAGCAGCGGTGATGCTGATGCAAGTACGTAGGCAGCAGCGCTGACTGACTGAGTGATTGGATGACGGGCCGGCCTTTAATCCAAGCCTTTATCATGTCATCACATGAGGGGGATTAAAAGGCCAGCGATCTGTTATAGGTGGGCCCAGATGTGAGCTTTTGGAGTCGAGGCTGAGTTTTGCTGAAACACCCACACAGCACAGCAGACACATCCCTTGGTCCTTACTTCTGAGAACTTCTGGGCGAGACCTCCAGTTGGGAGGGAAGGAAATAAGCAGACCTAGGTTGTCACCCTTATGGCCACAGTGTATGTTATTATTGGCTAAAGGCTCAAGCTTTAACTAGTCTAGTTGTAATCTCATACAAGGTCACAAGGTCTACCTCGTTGTCTGTCTTATTTGAAGTAGATGATTAACCTCATCGGCAAGGCGGACCAAACACAAGACCGTTAACCATCATGGTAAATGACCTTTGACATTTGGGCATGGCTCAACATCCTGTCAGGTTTAAGGAAGGCATGCACAGTGGTATTTGTAAACAACTCCAGAGAATGGTGTGTTGTAAGATCATCCTCTCTGATGTAAAGTTATGTCACCTTCCACTAAGCCGGTGTTCCTGGTAATGCTCGCTGGTTAACAGGCTTATTGTGACCTGTGGCTGCTCTACCTGGGAAAAATAACCTATGGAAGAGATTCTTTATGGAAAAAAGACTAAAAACCTTTTGCAATTTAAAAATGTAGACTCTACTTAGAGGCTCAAGTTTGTCCTCTCTAATGCTGCATGTTCACTGACTGCACCTTCTCCGTTTTCTGAAATTTTTCATGAGAATTGCACAATTCTGTCTCCTATATTTTTTCTCCTGACCCATGGGAAGCCTCTGTAGAGTCCTCTTATATTTACAAGTGTGATGAGATAAAAAAGGAGACGGGATGATTGTACTTATTGAATACATTGGAGCTAACAGACGGCCCCCAGTAGGTAGTTAGTTCTATAATATAGTAATTTATACCATTCACATTCTTACATTACAAAGTTGTATAGGGAAGTATAAGAAGTCTGTGGTTTGTCAGCATTGTCATCTTCAGAAAAGTTCTGTGAGCATCTTCATCTGCCTGCCTCTGTCCTTTACTACAAAGGAAAATGTATCACTTCCCTTCCTCCAGTCTCTCATTTGTGAGTAACCTCAGTGATTGAGCGGGTGTCTGTTAGTGTGCACGTACAGTGGTAATCACACACTTTTTTTCCTGTGGGGATCCTGCCATCTGCATCAAAGTGTAGTCATCACCTAATCCGACTTCTGTCGTGAACAAATAGGTTCTGAGTGACTTATCAGCCTGCAATAAATGCCGCCGGATATAGTGATCAACATGTCCGTCCATTAATCTGTTCAGCTAGAACAGCGTTGTTTCCAGTTGTTTGCAGAAGCCAAAAACCATCTGAAAGTTTTTCATAAAACTTCACAATTATGTGGATAAAGTAGCGAAGTGATGATATAAGAGTTGATATGTTGGCTTTGCCTGCAGGATGTCATCTGCTGATGACTTTAGTTTAGTTGTTCAATAAGTCACCTGAGTGAAAGTCACCACTTAAGTCACTGTAAGCCTGCACATATACAGTTAGGTCCATAAATATTTGGACATTGACAAAATTTATCATTTTGGCTCTGTACACCACCACAATGGCTTTTGAATGAAACAATCAAGATGTACTTTAATTGCAGACTTTCGGCTTTAATTTGAGGGTATTTACATCCAAATCAGATGAACGGTGTAGGAATTGCAACACATTTCATATGTGGCACCCCCCTTTTTAAGGGACCAAAAGTAATTGGACAATTGGCTGCCCAGCTGTTCCATGGCCAGGTGTGTGTTATTCCCTCGTTATTTCATTGACAAGGAGCAGATAAAAGGTCCAGAGTTCATTTCAAGTGAGGTATTTGCGTTTGGAATCTGTTGCTGTCAACTCTTAATATGAAGTCCAAAGAGCTGTCACTATCAGTGAAGCAAGCCATCATTAGGCTGAAAAATCGAAACAAACCCATCAGAGAGATAGCAAAAACATTAGGTTTGGCCAATTCAACTGTTTGGTACATTCTTAAAAAGAAAGAACGCACTGGTGAGCTCAGCAACACCAAAAGACCCGGAAGACCACGGAAAACAGCTGTGGTGGATGACAGAAGAATTATTTCCCTGGTGAAGAAAAACCCCTTCACAACAGTTGATCAAGAACACTCTCCAGGAGGTAGGTGTGTCTGTGTCAAAGTCAACAATCAAGAGAAGACTTTACCAGAGCAAATACAGAGGGTTCACCACAAGATGTAAACCATTGGTGAGCCTCAAAAACAGGAAGACCAGATTAGAGTTTGCCCAAAAACATCTAAAAGAGCCTGTACAGTTCTGGAACAACATCCTATGGACAGATGAGACAAAGATCAACTTGTACCAGAATGATGGGAAGAGAAGAGTATGGAGAAGGGAAGAAACTGCTCAGGATCCAAAGCATACCACCTCATCAGTGAAGCATGGTGGAGGTAGTGTTATGGCGTGGGAATGTATGGCTGCCAATGGAACTGGTTCCCTTGTATTTATTGATGATGTGACTGCCGACAAAAGCAGTAGGATGAATTCTGAAGTGTTTCGGGAAATATCTGCTCATATTCAGCCAAATGCTTCAGAACTCATTGGACGTCGCTTCACAGTGCAGATGGACAATGACCCAAAGCATACTGCGAAAGCAACCAAAGAGTTTTTTAAGGCAAAGAAGTGGAATGTTCTGCAATGGCCAAGTCAATCACCTGACCTGAATCCAATTGAGCATGCATTTCACTTGCTGAAGACAAAACTGAAGGGAAAACGCCCCAAGAACAAGCAGGAACTGAAGACAGTTGCATTAGAGGCCTGGCAGAGTATTACCAGGGACGAAACCCAGCGTCTGGTGATGTCTATGGGTTCCAGACTTCAGGCTGTCATTGACTGCAAAGGATTTGCAACCAAGTATTAAAAGTGACAATTACATTTATGATTATATTAGTTTGTCCAATTACTTTTGGTCCCTTAAAAAGGGGGTGCCACATATAAAATGTGTTGTAATTCCTACACCGTTCACCTGATTTAGATGTAAATACCATCAAATTAAAGCTGAAAGTCTGCACTTAACGCACATCTTGATTGTTTCATTTCAAATCCATTGTGGTGGTTTACAGAGCCAAAATGATGAAAATTGTGTCAATGTCCAAATATTTATGGACCTAACTGTATGTATTACATTGTGTTCCTGGAGTGATTTGGATTGGATGTATTTTATGTATGTCAGAAGGAATATTAACAAGTATGATTGCAGCTATGAAGATGTAATAAGTGTTTGTAGAGAAAATTTACATGTCAAGATCTCATTGGTTTTGAAAAGGTCTATCTCCAATCCACATTACCACAGTGACTTTTTAAATGTCAGTGGAATGTGGCACCACTGTGACTTAAGAGATATTTCCTGAAAAAAAGGAGACAAAGGGAATGTTGGTTATTGATCTACTGGTCACTCAGTCTTCCGCATCTGTACATGAATTTTGAGCTTTCATCCATTTCGACTGGCTCCCAAATCCCAGATCACCCACAAAGTCCTCCTGCTCACTGACAAATCCCTCCAAGGCCTTGCAACACATATATGACCTACTTCGACCCTGCACCCCATCAAGGAATCTGAGATCCTTTGAGCGGACTCTGCTCATCATCCCCAACACCAGACTGCGGAATTTTGGAGACAGAGCTTTTAGCGTGCACTCCCCGCCCTCTGGAATGCTCTTCCAGTTGAGATTCGCAATGCCACATCCCCAGTGACATTCAAAAAACAACTCAAAACTCATCTTTTTGAAAATGCACAATACCTGATCTGATACAATCTGTCCTTGTCTTTGTCTCTGTCACCTTAAATACATCCTTCTCCCTCAAATGTATAAAGCGTCCCTTGAAAGGCGATATAAAATTAAAGTTATTAAAATAAATATTCAAAATTCACAGTTGGTGAGATCACAGAGGGTGTTCGTGAAAGAATTTAAACTGCCACACAGTATACCCTTTTTGCGCTTGCATAGACTAGTAGTTTATAATGTTATTTCACCTCTAAACAATCCATAATGGTAGAAAACACTGATGCAGTTAAAGCATATTATTTGAATAATTGACTGTAGGTGTCAGACGGGAAAGACATGCACATATTTGATTGTGGTATGCTCAGCTCGTTTTTAATTATAGCCAGGCTATCCTTCACAACAGGCCCAACACAAATGACTGAACTTCTATCATATTGAAGTGTCTAAATATGGCCGGCCCATTTATATTGAAAGTATCATTCAAATGCGTTTGGAAACCCAGTGACAGGAGATCACCTTAAAGTCCCTGCTTTCTTCTGGCAGCACTGTATTAGATTATGAACAGTTGTGTGGATTCAAGTGCTGACAGGAGATTTCATTGGTTGAGTCATCAGGTAGGACAGGAAGTAAGTTTGACCATTGTCAGAGGTCATTGAGGTGCCCGGCAAGATAATGGACAGACCATGGCTCTGGGAGTGAGAAGAACACAAAACAGAAAGGAAGAGAGGCTGACTTTGTCTCTTCAGTAACGGTACATAATGAACCGTGCTGTGTCTGATGATTTGCATTCCCTTTACCCCCTTTAAATGCTGTAGGTATTAGATTACAGGTCATGTAGCTAGCCTGTTATGCAGGAAGAAAAAATGGTGTGTATCATTTACATTCTATAGTATCTACCTGTAGCAGGAAGCTTTTGCTTATTAAGGGCTAATTAATCATTTTATAACATTCTTCGATGGCCGTACTTAATTGTTCAACATTTATATCACACTAGATTCTCTAATGTAATGACTGGAGCACTTTTTCTAAAGCAGGTTTTCCAGTCTTGGGTGAGTCAGTCCTGATCCGAACTGAACTGAGCAAAAGTCGGGTTTTGAGAACGCTTCAGAGAAATAAATTATCCAAAATGTAAACTTAAGTGCATGTCTCATCAGAGGCTGTCTGTCTTCAGTCACATCAGCTGTTCCACTTTAAACTGGAGCAAATATGTTTGTTTACTTTTGATGTTCTGAAACCTCAGCACATGCCTAAAAACTCTACAGCACGTTCAGATGTCACAGCAGGATTTTGTTATTGCAGAGGAGAAAAAGTTGCACTTGTCACAGCATGGATGGGTCACAAAAACAAGTGATCCCTGCTATCATATTCAACAGTGATCCCAGTCAAAAAATGACTATTGGGTAGTATTTGTTAAATCTGTTTGTTGTTGGGCTCACAAACTTAATCCAAGCGTGTTTGTCATCAGAACTCATTCAGTTTATTTGCACATGTTGCCTCAAAATATAAAAGCTTGTAGGAACCCAGTGATGCTATTTTGTAATATGACTAGTTTTAGCTGCCTCCATCACCCATTGAAGAGGGTGTATTTTTGCCCAGCTTTGCCATCAGTGCACTTCTCTTGGGTCTTTTGAATGACCTATGAGCGAGAGCTTCACTATTCTTGTCTTTCTTTGGTGCTCTCATGCTGCTCTTCCTTTAATTACCACAGCACTTAATTTTAGTTTGATACATTTTCGCTTAATCTCATCTCTATGTGGGGCTGGTCCTGTTTTATTGCCTCATTTTTACCTACTCAACAATACTTTGTACTTTTCATCAAATCAATCAATAGACTACTGAAATAAACCTCAACTAAGCAATTAGTCCTCTCTATCTAGATTACAATCTACAGCCCTCGCAGAACACCACTTCCTCTGGTGTTTCTTGTTTTCAGGCCCCATGTCTATTGTTCTCACAGTCTCATTGTGTTCCTGTACGGTCTGCCCTGTCGCAGTGTCATCTCACACAGCAAAGGCATGTGTGAGATCACACTTCACTGACCAACTTCATACAGGCCACAGAGGCCGAAACAGGCTGTCGGTCCTTTTAGTTTCTTTCCGGTTTGTATGTATTTAATAGATTCTCCAAATTTTTCCTAAAGAGGACACACACCTATTAAAGAATGATTGTTAATAAATAGATGTAAATCTGCAAATGTATAAAGTTAAAAAATGTATTAATAGTCACAGATTTTAAATAGGCATTTCTAAAAAAAATAGTTAACCCATATATCAAAGCAGACTGCTGTTATTGTGTAATTCAGCAATGAAACTAGTACTTAAGCTACATACTTAATATGTCCATGGTCAGTTTTGGCTGTACTTGCACACCAGAGTGCAGCTACAATTTTCTGTCTGAACCTGTCCGATCCTGAACAAACTAGAGCCTGACCCGAACCCGACTTGCATCCTGTTATTTGTATCTGAACCTGACCTGACTCCAATGTTTCCCTGATTACAGGCATGTATAGTGTACAAAATTTAGTTGATGGCTAAGCCAGCGTGACCGAACCCAACCTGATCTCGTATATAATTTCAGAATTCTTGTCTGAACCTGGCCCAACCTGTCAACGGGCCCGACAGGCTCAAGTCATGTATCTGTACTGCATTGCGCACGCACACACACACACACACACACACATTCTAATGTGTGTTTGAGTGACACTCAATGTGTTTCTCTGTGCAATATTGGGTCGAATCTGTATGAAGTGAAACCCATGTATTGGTTTTAATCAAAGCCATATTCAAATGATAGCGCACTTTAATAAATGTCAGTGCAATTTGAATACTGGTCTTTAGCTCTTGGAATGATAATAGACCTTTTGTGACATTTGCAAAACAATAGTTAATGAGGATTGCCTTGACATTAAAGATGTGTGGCTGTTCTCTATGGGATTGAAAACATGCAAAACACTTGAACTGCCAGCCCCTTTTCAGGATTTCTGTCAGCGTCTGCTGCGATCAATGTTTGCTGCCGAATTGTTTTTCTAAATGAAGTTTAAACCTACCAAACTTCATCTTTCTACCCAACTTTCCAATTTCAGTCAATAGCTGATAGAATGGCACTGGCTGTTGTACTTTGAGCCGGGCTCGACATGCCAAATTCTATTTTCACACTCACTATATTGGAGTCCTAACACTTCCCAAGGCGTAGAATCAGGTCAGCTTGGCCCTGGTTTCTGACATGTGGCTCTTTGGATTTAGGACTTGAGTTCTTTGGTGTGGTCTCTCTATTTTTAAGCTTGTATTGGTGTCATCGCCGTGACGGCGACGCCGTCTGTGCCTCACTGCTCCTAAGTGTACCTCCCACACATAACCGAACGTGTGGTTCCCCAGTTGTAACTCATTTCCTGCCTCGTCATTGCAGCTTGATCTAACTGAGCGTGTGCAGCTCATTGAGTTACACATCTCCCCATCTAAAGCTATCTTACACGCGTCTGGTTCCTGGAACGGTGAGTGGAGGGAAAAGGAGAGCGCTCACTTTTCCTGGAACCTGTTTCTTCACAAGGAACCAACGTAGTGTGAAATTTTAAACCCCTTGGTGCCGTTACAATTGAACAAGTGAGCGAGCACTAACACATTCGTAGTGTGTGTGTCTATGTGTGTTTGGTCGTGTAGCCTGAGGATCAGTAGACAGTAGTGGACATTTACACTGAACTCGCTATGCAGCATGACGAGGAATGCAGCTCCATACCCGAGCACTGCATGCGAACAAAGGGCCAACATTGTGTTCAAAAAGTGCTGCCTCACAAAAGTGCCCTCTCAAAGCCTGAAATGAACCCCCACACACCCATCTGTCTGCCCAGCTTCCTATTAGTCAGACCAAACCACCGATACCCTGAAAGACAGGAAGAGGATAGCAACTTAAAACAGAAACTGTACTGTTCTGTATCCGTACCAAAATTGTATTAGTGACTTGGCCCATGTCTCATCCTTCCAACAAATATTCGATTAGACATCAGTTCAGCAGTTTCTGCGTAACCTGCGAAAAGACAAACAAACCAACAACCAAACAAACGGGTGCGAAAAAACGTAACCTCCTTGGTAAGCTAACACTAACCAACAATATCAGAAAACAAAATCCATTTAAATAATTGCTTCACACTCTGTATTTAATATAGATTATTGACCCCATTATGGGTTATTCAGAAATAGACCAGCACAACCCCCGTCTCTGTGACTTTGATGTAATTATACTTTCCCTGCAGGGAGAGACGTCAATTTTTGGCAAATCAAGAGTAGACGGAAAAAAAGACCCAAACATGCCATTCCAGAGATGCTTCAATTTTAGTCTTTTGTATCTAGTAATCTTTAAAAATGTTTTTCTTTTTTCTCTTATGTTTATGGAAGAGTTCCTGGTGTCATTTAGCTTAATGATAGACATTATCAATCTATTTGTTTTTCAATCTGACTAAAGGATTTTTTCTCCTCTTCAGAGCTGGAGTGGTAGAATATGTGGTGAAAAGAGTGTCCTGATGGGGATGGATGGTCACGTTACTGGATAGATGGGTTGATGGATATACAGTAGACACAGCTCACTGTTTAATTTGCGTAAAATCCATAGAATTGTTGATCCATCACTGGGTCAAATGTCATCTACTGTATGCAATAGATTGTTTTCTCTCTCATCTGAGAAAACGTTATAGAGTGGTGAGTAGTTATAATAGTTAAGGATAATAAAACACCTGGATGCATATTTTATACGTCATTTAGGGTAAAACCCTATTCCTGTAGTGATTAGCTGCATACAAATCATAAATTATTAAAAAACATATTCAACGATCCTATAATTTATTAATGAGATTTCAGGAACACTCTTAATTAAAATGGTTTGCTTGTAAGAAAGAAGCCTGATGAAAGCTCTGACTTGTCCTTGAAGGACATTTGAAGCCTGCATTCTTGGCACTCTCCCTCCCGTAAGTGGAAGATAACAAGGAGAAGCCATGTGAAAGAGAAGAACACATAAGAGAGGAAGCCCTGAGTGTGAAGTCTGTTCTCATCCCCTCCCTCTCTGTTAAGAAGCAGGTAGGGTTTAATCTGTCACTAAACCCCATCATTCATTGCCTGTTCTCTTCTAGTATTAGTGTCCCTGGTTTTTACAATGACTATCGGACCATATCAGAAGGACAGAGATTGTTCTAGTGGGTAATGCTCACATTAGACAGCCGTGGATACTTTCAGTCGTTTTATAGCAGCACTTTGGTCATGCAGGGCCTTGCAGTCAATTACAATTATCAATTTATTTATTTTCACCAAACCTAGTTATTTTCATTACCATTACTATGTTCTTGCCCCTGTTTGTTGGTTGATGGTTGGCTTGTCAGAAATTGGAATTTCAATAAAACCTGGTGGAAGGATGTGACATAGGCGAAAAAAGAACCCGTTAAATGTTGGCAAAGACGCAGTCATTTTTCACTTTCTCAAACATTGTGAGTTAGTTATTTTTGACATTTTCACACCCTAAGGTCAGGGGTCTTCTCTTATTTGTACATTAATCCAATATTGCCAAAGAGATTCCGTTCATAATGTCCAAGCATCTTTATTCAATATTCACATTTCTGAAGGATTATTTCCCTTTTGTGCTAACATGGAGCTGACATTTGTTTGTAGTACAAATGTGTGGGGGCACGCATAACAGCACTGGTAATAGCATGTGGGATCAGTAGCTGTCAAGTGTAGGCATGGTAATGGATGTGTGAGTGTATTTTACTCATGATTGTGTGTGTGTGTTTGTGTGCGTGTGTGCATGCATGTGTGCCATTATTTACGATTTGAACACTTCTGTCTCTGTATATTAATCTGTATATTAATCAGCAGGAGTCATTCTTACATCACAGCCCCCTTAGGGCAGCACTCTGATACACACACGTGCACAGCACACACCCACACACCAACATACTAGCTGTCTCCTCCCTTCTTCTCATCGTGCTATTGGTCAGAGGGCTCAGGAATTGCTGACTATTTGATGAGAGGTGGGTTAATGAGCCACTTGGAGCAGCCGCCTTCTGTTTGAGTACTTGTGCCGCTTTTTGTTTGTCGTCAGCCTCATTTCTTGTTGATGCCATCTAACTGCCTGTTGTTGGTCACAATAGGCATAAAAGCACTTTGTCATATGGATAATTGTGCATTGGAGTGCCATTCTGCCATATTGACCTAGGAATGACCAATGTAATGTCAAGGTCATAACAGCTGGCTCACACATACCACCCATCTCTACTCATGAACATTACACAAGGGCCTACATTGACAGGCATTCATTCATGGTCTCTTCATGCTCTTGTGAATATTTACATACATATTTTCATCTTTTTGTCAATATCGCTTGTCTGCGTTGCTCCCTGCCTATACATGCCTGTGTGCAGTCAGGGCCAGAGATTAGCAGCTTCAGAGCTGTAACACTTATAGCGAGAGTCTTACACCAGTGGTCTTAACTTCAGGCAGAATGGTTTTTAAAATGCCTACTGTTCTATGGAATAATTTTTTTCAAAATGAAAGGTATTCTTTTGATTTTACACAACAGGTTTATGAGCCTGCAAACATCAGAATTGTTTGTCTCAACTGTAAGAGAAAGGAGCTGTTTTTGCTGTTCTTGCTCTTTATTTCTCTGACAAAGCATTTTCTCGTTAAGAAGACAAAGGTGATTCTACTTAGTAACTTGACTGTAAGCTTAGAAAGTGCCACTGACATACAAAACTGAGCATTAGTCAGATGTTCGGTGTTAATGACAGTTAACATGCATGCAGCCCCCTGCTGGGCGATTAAATCTCAACAGACTTTATGTAAAATTGGTTAGCTGGTATATGAATATGCAAGTTTGACCAGTATATAAATTCATACATGAGAGAATATGGATCTAAATGTAGGAGTTTTATTTATTTAAATACATTTAAAAAATGCCCTTTTCTCAATGCTAACTTAAATAAATAGATATATAAAATGTGCACAGTGATATAGCGTAAGTATTCCCCACTTTGCTGTTTCCCATTATAGAAGCTGAGACCACTGGTCATTCAACTTGCCAAATGTCTGTTAGTTGACAATCTACTGCTCTTGTGTCTAAATGAAGCCAGGAATCATCAAGGGACAGAGTGGCCCAGTCTGTGACAGACTGTCCTATACTATCAATAATAGCATCAGGCTTGATTGTCAGTGAATGTGTCAGTCAACATAAGAATCAAACCTGTCGGCCCTGTCTTGGTACACATCGGTGTCTTCGAGTCTGTGGCAGTAAACAGCACAGTCTCTATCTTTGTTATTGTTGGACATCAGTGCTCTGTGAGTTGAATCAGAGGACAGCTTATCCCAGGTTCGCTGGGATTGTACTTGATGTAGCTTCAAAAACAGATCCAGGGAAGTTGTGAGACTATGCAGAGTGGTGGTAGAATGGCAAAGGGAGACGAGCAGAAGGAGGAAAACACAGACACCTCTCTGTCTGATCTTCTATTTTTGGTTTTCTTCCACACAAGCACAAAAGTAATCCAGGAATAGCAGTTGAAAATGCTGAGAAACATTTCTGCACCTCTTTGAAGTGTCATCCAAGGGCTTCTTTAAAACATGCACATAATAAACTGTGGTGTACTCTCCAGGCTGCATCAAGCTGTGTAAGGAAGAGGGTTGTTACTAGGAAAGAAGGAAGGGAGAACGGAAAATCGAGGAAGTGACTAAAACGCAGAGAAAATAAAGAATGTGTAAGTGCACATCTTCTGGTGTGCGTAAGAGATCTGAAAAACCAGACAGCCGCTGCTTTGTCCCGCAGCTTCTCATCATGCAGGGACTAAAAGATGGCTATACAAAATGACTGCTTCTAGAGCCAAGGCCAAATGTACAGGTAACAAGATGACACAACATTATGCTTTTCCATTCCAACTGCCAACAAATCCTGTGTACCAAGCGTCTGATGATAGGTTAACACACTGCTGATATTTATATGCACCCTATGGAGGATCTGATGGACTGAGTTTTTTTGAGACACTTGGTTGTGACTGTTAACAAGTGTGTGTGTGTATGTGTGGTTTTGTGTGTGTCCGTGTCTGCATATGCTTGCGAATAGTCGATTATTTTTCCAAAACCATACATTGATCATTCTGAAACAAATTACAAGAATAACATTTTAACTGATTTAAAAACACCCGGACTTACAGGCCTGATTTACTTGTCCCTAAATTACTTGCAGATTGGGGACAGTCTGGCAGAAGCAGTTTTAGGATTTAGCTTTGAGGATATTTCCAGACATTTGTTTGTAGCATTAAGCCGTTAACAGAACATGTTCCCCTTTTCCTCTCCCTGCACCAAGTCTTTTTTTTAACACCATCACTCACTTTTCCAGGCCTTTTGGCAGACGGCATCTAAACATAAAGCTATTAACAGTCCAATGCCACTTTGATTTAAGAGTACTCATCCTTGCACTTAGACCGGTCCGATCTGTGTGTTCTCCTTTTAACTTTGTTTAGTCATCAGGTAATATACCGTTATCATCACATGGAAACTTGGCCTGATTTTACCGCCAGGCATTACGGTGGGGGAAAAATTCATCAAAGCAAGACACTAGATATGCTGGTAAAAGTCATCTGAGGCTATAGAGATTATCTAGAAGGAACTTTGCTGCTATTTTTTCCGTATATCTGAAAAGCCCACCACTGTGATTGTTGTCTTGATCTGTATTGAATGTTTTCTAAAGGTGATTGGTCTGTGTGATGCCTATCACAAGTCTGACTGACATGAGCTGCTTTGTGCCAACACACTCATCCACCCATCCCCGATACAGAGTGTCTGCATGGTAACATGAGATTTCCTGGTCAGTGCTAGCTTCCCGTAACAGTGTAGGTGTTGTCACATCACTTGAAAATACCGTAGTAGCAACTAATGTTTTCACTTTGAAATGGGTCACCACTACACTGACTCTTAAGTTTCGGTCCAGTGCGGCCGACTGCTAATGGTGTGATTCAGGCTTGAAAAGCACCTTTTGCTACAAATTTCCAGTATTGATCACATCCCATAAAATGAGTAGAAGAGATATATTTTAAGCTGCTCTCATACATGCCTTGAAGTCCTTGAATGGGCTTCACGTGAGAAGAGAATTCAAATGTCTGAGTCAGTTGTTTTGGACTGTTTCCCGGAAGTTTTCCTACGTAGCGAGCACACAATGGATGAGAAACTGGAGGAAAAAATACAATTGGGAGACGTCACCAACAAAGATGTCTGCTTGGAAAAACAATGACGTTTGAGAGCTTTTGGTGATGAGCACCAAGCGAGTGAGGATGTGCTGTTAACAAAAATGTGCTTTCTTTGGCAGAATTTATACGTCATGTCCTGCTCTTCACAGGCGTTATCCTTCGCCTGATTATGTGGACATTTTCCTGTTGTAAACACGCCTGACCCAGATAATATCGTGTTGCGTTCCTCATATATGAAAGAGAAACTCTGGAAAAAATGTCTGGACTTTTAGTCAACATTGATCATCTAATATCAGTTCATTGACGAGTGTGACGAAATGGTGAAATATAATAGTTACATGAGCACATTCTCTGCAACTGTTGTTCATGTGGTCAAAGGGCAGACGCACCAAGAAGAGGTACAGTATCTCTCAAGATAATGCACAGAAAATACAGACCTTTGATTCCCTGGCGTTCCCCTGGCTGTAGCACAGTCTGTGTTGCCTGCCACAAAGTCCCCCCCCAAGAGGGGAGCAGCATGAGCAGGTACAAACAGCTTCCCTCTGGTTCTGGTGGAGAATGCTAACTCCTGTTCTCTCTCCTCGTGTTTCCGTGACGGAGGATGTGGCACCAGGTCTCTGCTAGCCAGGCTTGGTTTGCTTCTTGTGCGTCTCTCAATCTCTTCCCTGGTTCAGGTAGATTTCCAGGCTCCAGATTCACTGGATGATAGACTGTAACCTTTTAACTAGTCTTCCATCAACCAAAGAAATATCCACAGGTTTCATTCTCTCTAAAGTTGGCTTACATAGTTTGTTGTTGGATCAGCAGGTAGGCAGACCCATGACTAAATTATTGAGGCTTGGTCATGACTCTTATGTTGCTTGACTAACTCCTCAATGTATTTGTATTGTGATATAACTCCAGTGACTTCACATAGCTTCATCTTGCAGAATTTTTCACTGACTGTCGGAAGTGGATAAAAAAAACCCTACTTAGCTGTTTTGGGATTTCATAGCAATCCTCCTTGTTCAGTTTTACTTCAACAGTCTTTTATCAGAAATCACAGCTGTTGTAATTTGTCTCTATAGGGTTGTAATAAGATGTTCTACAAATCAGTGTTTTTGAATTTAATTTAATGTTAAGAGACTGGGCTTCAGTTTCCTCTTTTATACTTATCTCTGTTGTCCTCAGTTCACCAGACACATTCCTCCCACGTTCCCAATGAGCTACTGAGCAGAGGCTCACAATTTAAAGCTGCTGTAGAACATGACGCTGCATGCAAATATCTTTCTTAGTTGAATTTGAGGTATCTTTATGTAATAACATTTGGCACCAGAAACGTAGTCCTGTCCTGTGAAACCATAAGAATCACGTCTGCTTAGTTTGTGCTAGTATGGTCTTTTAGCATAGAATGACTAAATGGATCAGAAACATGTAGCACAGAAGGTTGCGTTCCCTTATTGAGCAGTTCAGGATGAAGAGGAGCTGAGCAATGCAGTGCCAAGACTGTTTTAGTCCACCTGCATTGCAGCAAATTAAGCCAAAGTAAACCATTTTGCCTTCATGAACATCATCAAATTTCAATTTTCTTTACAGCACATTACCTCGTGTCAGCAGGGATATCCCTCGAGTGATTATACAACACCACTGCTTTCTGTTTCTCCCTGCTCAGCTCAGTAAACACGGCAGTCTGTGAACGCGTAACTGTACGCCCCGAGGCTTTAGGTCCGCGCAGTCGTGTCGGTGAGTGATACAGCAGGTGGTGGGATGGTACGCAAGTCAGGCCAATCAACGAAAAAAAGACATGAATGATGCCATGCTCTTACATGGCTTGTTTTTATGGTAGCTTTCAAATACTTCACTCAGATCCAATAACATCTTTCAACCATCTTTTCATAGTGCAACAATAATTGTATTGAATTTTATTTGTATAGCGCCAAATCATAATATACATTATCTCAAGCCACCTTACATAGGAGGTCAATAGGGAGGTTCAGGTGACATGTTTCCAATGTGCGGAGACTAGAGAGGACCTAAGACCCGACTCGACAGCTCGAGAGGCCCAGTGTTGTGTTGCTGCAGGGGTCTCTGCTCCATCCCATGACCCCATTGTGTTTGATTAGGATCAAGTTCCTTCCTACACAGGTCTGGAAACACATACGATTAATCTCTTCTGGTGTGCAATGACTTCAAATAAAGCAGGAAAGGACCTCGCACAGAGATTCATACCTCATGTAGTCACAGCCTAAGACCTAATTTTGAGAAACTGAAATTTTTCAGAGGAACACCCACAGAGGCAACCTGTGAGGAGGGGATTTTCAAATGGGACAGATGTAAACCCCCTGCAGACAACACAGCTGTGTGTATCACACACCAGCCTTTATCTTTATAGTGGCAGCTGAGTAAATACACAACAAACATAGCGTTGCATCAAATGAAGGTATCTCAACCTGCTTTTGTCGTAGAATTAATTTATATTTTCAAAAAAATGACAATCTCTGATATATGGTTATAAGATAGAAACTCTGAGAAATATTGGTAGTTTATATCCTGCAATTAACTATCTATCTACCAGTGAATTATTTATTTATTCGCTTTAAATATAAAAATTGTTAATTTCCATGTCATTATACTAAAGTCCCAGGCAATGTCTTCAAATTGCGTATATTGTCCGACTAACAGCTCAATCTTAAAGATGATCATTTTAATATCATAAATGTCAAAGAAAATCAGCAAATATTCACATTTAAGAACTGGGACCCTCCAAACAAGACGTTATCAGTCGGCATTAACAGTCGGTGTGCTGCCACTGGTCAGCTGTTGTTTGTTTAACTTTGTGGGTATTTGGCAGATTTTGCCTACTTAAACAACCGTCCCTGGTTAAACACAAGCCAAAGTAAAGTGGGTGATGTCAAGCCTACGTAGATTGTTATAAATGTGTTAGAACGATGTTTACTGACTATTCACCCGTGAGTGGCATCACTGAGGATGTCAAACCTCAGCTGTGAAGCAGTGGTGGTAATTATTTAAAATTTTGGATTAGTCTTCAACATTCACTGTTGATTTTCTGCCAAACATCAACTTTTTTTATGGAGCCTGTGGATTTGATCTGGAATGACTTGCAAAAGTATGAAACATATAAGCTAAACATTGATTTTTAGGACATGACTAAATCTTTCTGTTTTGAGTTCAGCTGAAATGGAGAATTAGACCTCACATGTCTATTGTTCTCTGCGTAAACCTACAGAGTTGTTATTTGTTTGGGGGGAAATAAAAATAAATAAATTCTTAGCTGCTTCTGTAAAATACACAGTATAAGAGACTGGTCCTTTAGCTTTCACACCTGTTTGGAACATTTCATGAAAACTTTATAGGTGGATCTGTTGTAATCCGTCACCTAAGATTCAAGTTTCCTACACAAACAAGTTAACCTGTAACCAAATCCTCCCTCCTTGCATTGTTTTTGCTACAGCGTCTGTAGTTAATTTCTGTTCTGCCTGCGTGTTTGTCAGGGTACACTCTGTACAAGCAGCAGACAGGAATTTCTCTCCTGTACTCTTGAGTTTACTTATGTTTGGTAGCAGCACCAAAACATTTCTCTCCTGGAGAATGTTTTATAATTGTCTCTTGATTGAATGAGGCTTAAAAGGAAATGGCATGAGGAGCCTGGTGGGTCTGCGGATGATGGAGACGAGCGGAGAGTTTCAGCACACCAAGGTAATGCTGAGTATTTGTTTGTGGTAATGTCAGTGCATCAAAGTGCTGCATTTAGTTTTAGATATTCAGAATAGATTACCTTATCCTCATTCAAGTTTTTAACAATATTCAAAACCAGAAAAATTCCCAACTTTATTCAAGGCAACGTTATGTTTCATGTCGGTCACCTTTTAACTGCGTGATATTGGCTTTACCAGCTGCTTTATTATTTGTGTCAAAAACTCACTGCTAGCCAGTTATCCGGTCGGCTGTTTTTTTCCCATCTTGGTCACTCGTAATTTGACCACGATTGCTGATTGCTTTTTGCTCCATAACGTGAATGAATCTTGAATACATTATTTTATACATCAACATGATTTGCGTCAGGTAGATTTTCATCAGCATTAGTAGCAACAATGACGCCTCCAATGACCCCACAACATCATGAAAACATTTTTTTTGATTTTGTTTTGATTGAGAGACACCTAGCGGCCAAAGTTACACATTGTTAATTTAAGTCCACAACCACAGACATCATCAAGTCTCAGGGTCTGGCCCTTTGTTGTCTTTCTTTTCCCCTTGTGTTTTTATCTAGAAAAACTTAATCAATTCCTGGGGATGTGAATAGAGCAAGATGCCAGGTCAGCAAGATGAGCTGCCTCTGCAACAAATGTCCATGGTGGGCAAACCACCACAGATTCTTTCTCATCACATTTGCTGCTGGAGTACATCTGCGCCTGTTTGCTTTCCTTTCACTCTCGTCCAGAGGGGTTTCTGTTTTTTTACCGAGCCGGCTCCGGTGTTCTCTCCATCCTGCATCACAGCTCCCATGGAGTTCAGCAAGCTTGTTGATCGTGTTCTGCTCGGGATTCACCCTGTCCTGAAACATAATGTCCCAGCACGAGAACAGAACAAAACCATGCTCTCCGGAGACTTGGCATGCTAGTTATGTCAGTTGGGAAGATTAACATGTATTCAGACTATTAATGTTAAATCATCACCACCTCACTCCAAAGCAAAAATGGAAAAATCATTTTTATACTTGTCCTCCTGCTAACATAAAAATCCTTCAATAGCACCACAATCCTGACTGAAAAGAGCCCCATTTGTAATTGTTGCTAAGCAACATTAGGAGCCATTATCAGTGTTGGGTACTTGCATCTGTGTGGTGTTTCTGGCGTTAAAAACAAGTGTGAACAAGCTGTCCAAGTCATCCTTGCTAAACCTGACCTGGCTTCCCTCTCAGTATCCCAGACATCCTCTTTCCTGTGCTGTTACTTGTGTATTCTGGTCACTACAGAATTTTTTTCTTCTGAATTGAGTTTGACTAACTCATTCTCTTGGTTCCCTGCAATCCCATTTATATGTGAAGCACATTCCCAAACACACAGATGAGACTATGGAGGCAGACCTGAGTTAGCTCCCATGGGCCCTAATATTGAATTAACATTCATTATTCACATGTCATTAGCCTCCCAATCAGTCACCATCCATAATGAAAAGGTGTGTGCACTGCAAGGTCAGCGAAACAGAGACCAAATGGAAGATCGTAAACGTCAAAAAATAAGGGTGGAAAAAATAAACAGCCATAGGAAAGAGACTGATGGAGAAGAAAAGTTTGACAGAAAAAAAGTGATATTCATGTGTTAAGCCCAGTCGATCTTTACCTCCACAAAGGCGGGTAGGTTTTCAGCAGGATCCAACAAAAACAAATGCAGGGATTAACATGACACTTGATGGAGGGGTGCAGTATGGGTCAGGGAAGAAGGCATAAACCTTTGGTGCCGATCAAGGGGCAGATCCAGGAATTTACCAAGAACCTCTGGTAAATTTCCAGAGGTTCTTTGTTGACATAAGGACATTACTGTCTCCAGCTGCTCTACATTTTCAACAGATTGAAGGAGCTCCACATAATGATTTTTCAGCAGCTGCTGAGTCATGCAGACTTATTCCTGGGTAGCACTCCAATGTACCAGTACAGGAGCAGAGTGTTGCTGTTGTCGTTCTGTTACATAACGAATCTCTCTGAGCCTCATGTCATGTCAGTTCTATAAACAATTGGTATTATATGATGACATTTCTGAAGATTAGAACCCTACACTGTTGTCTCTATGAATGAAGTCAGAATCACAATCACATTCTGATATGATTAAAATAAAAAACCTGCATAACTTAAGGTAAGAATCAGCCGTAGAATAAAAATCGAATTTCTTGTTGCCATCAGAATTTATATCTAGATAGTATAAGAGTGTAATGTTTGTTAAGAAATATCTAAGGGGTGAAAACAGCATGGATAACCTCTGTCCTCTCACTTGCTCTGTCAGAAATGAGCAAACCACTGTGTCACACTCTGGCAGTACCCTCTGTTCTGAGGCCTGAGCTAACCTTTGGTAATCTTTTCCCAAAAACGTCTCGTAAGCCCACTCGATCCCCTCCTCCTGAGCTCCCAAAATGACCCTCAATCCTTTACTGCAACTCTGAGCTCCTAAAGCCCGTCATCTAACCTCCATCCTATAAGCCAGAAGAGACCAATGGAGCTATTATAACCTGTTTATAGAAGTCAGGGTTCATTAACAGAATCAGCCTCTCATAAATGACGAACTATCACTCTGTATTTTGCTCTCTAGCCATTTGCAAGGACTCTTTTATTGGCTGGAAAATTCGGGTCACCTCGTAATATTTCATGAATAGAGTCCTAATATTAGGCAACACGCCATTTTCCAGGGGTTGTATCTGAAGATTAGCCTGCATTATAATGAAAAATGTGGAACATCTTAAGTTATTCTTTAGCATACATTTCACAAATCCTCAGGTATGAGGACTTTGATTTATTGATTATGTTGTGACTTTCTTCGCAATTCCGACATATTACTTTATTCTTGTAAATATTTTACTACCAAAATCTATGAATTTATTTTTCTTTAACATGGCCCTAATACTCTCACACTCTTGCTTCTGGATTAGAAAGACCTTTCATAACAGTTGATTGTACATTTGGTACAACAGCTCCACTCAGTCCCATCCTGCTTTTTTAGCAACACGTCTAGACATCTTCAGGACCTCCATGCTTCCTCTGATAGATTTGTATATATGCATGGTTATGAACTCATCTTCATTCTTATTCACAATTGAGTGATTTTGTTGTTTAACTGTATTTAATCAAGTTAAACATCCCCAGTAGTTTTCCATCACTTTTTCAATAACCAGTCCTTCCAGCGCTGCACTTAATAGCCAGGGTCAACTGGGGTAAAGCTTTGCTTCGGTTTTAATTCAAGGATCCCAATCTCTCGAACAATCAACAATTAAACAAGAATACAGTGGTAGGAGAGAGAGAAAGAGAGCGGGAGGGGGTAGAAAGAAAGGAAGGGGGAAACAATTTGTTGTATTGTGTTTGTTGGCGCATGGTCTGACCAGTTGGAGCTGGATGCAAGAGAAAGCGGGGCCCAAAAAGTGGCTGAGGGAGAAGAGGTGTAGCAGCCTATGAAATGATCATACCTTGAATGATGAGTTCCATTCACTGCACTAAGCCTTGAATTGCACACACACGTATGCACATTTGGCAATGCTGAAGAAGAAAAAGGATGGGGGAGTAGGAGAGCCCCGTGTGAAAAAGGTAAGCAGAGGAGAGAATGGAGGACAGGGCGAATTAATCTGGATTTGCTGCTGGTTGCAGGGAGATGATGCTGTGACTGGAGGCTAACATCATAACAGTTTTGCCTGTTTCTGTGTAAAATGTTTGTCTATTTGGAGAGCTGTTGATGCTTTAGTCCACAATTTCATTATGGGATGTTAGGAGATCACAGAACTGGAAAAATAAGCAAAATCCAGAAATGAGAAAGCGGTTCATCGTGTTATTGATTTCATGAGTCTCAGTCTTGTCAGTTTTGATTGGACAGCATCTCTTCCCTGTGTCAATCACACAGTGCCTTGCACATTGAGAGAACGAGTGACTGAAGACACCCACACACATACGCAACCTCTTGTCGTTTGACGTACAAGCACACAGAGGGCTGTGTCTTAATATCAGAATTGTTTTGTAACCCGTTTTTGATAAAAACCAGAAAACATGCGCTCAAGGTCAAGCTTTTTGTGCGAGGTATGACGTTTGTTCCGGCGCTTTTTAATCAACCCCATTAAGCTTTTCAATACCACCGTCATAAGACCCTGACATTGACAGAAACTCTCGCTTTCCAATTCATATCTTGACAGAATGAATGCTGATCCTAGGGCATTATTCAACAACTTTTCTGAGACGGATGAAAAAACACAATTGAGTGTTTTCTTTCTTCATTATACCCCAACTACCTTTTTTTGTTCTTGAGAGGTTTCATTGCAGTGATAAATCAGCCATTCGTACTCTAATCAGCAAATAAATGATGATGCACCAGACTATCGGCTCTGATGTAACGGCTATAAGATTAACAGAGTGATAGAATCATTATCCGTACAGTGGGCTGACTACAGTGAACAGCCAATCACCTCCCACTCTTTTCACAGGACCAAGATGAACTGTCAAACCGCGTCTGGCCTTGTCGCTGCTTCATAATCGCCTCATTGTCTTAATCTGTTAAAAGTGGGAGTGAAATCAAAGCTGGTCTCCTTTCCTAGAGACTGATATGTAGTTATATTTTTATGTTTACTATCTGCTTCTGTATTTCTTTTTTTATCTCAAACATTTTTTTCAAAAATATCTCTTCAAATGCAGCATTACCCGACTCGAAAGGATTAAAGATGAAGTCAAAGTTTGATTTTAATGGTCATGGAATTTAAAGTGTCAACATAATCTTATTAATATATAACCACAATGTGTGCAATTATATGGGATCTGTGTATATGAATGTACAAAGCCTGGCACCTTCTTTGAGGTTGAAAGTTCACGATGACAAGGCCAAGTTGTTAAAATCCAAACTGAGTATTGATCTCCTGCTCTCTCCCTCAGATCCAGTTTGCCGACCAGAAACAGGAGTTCAACAAGCGCCCGTCCAAGATCGGCCGGCGCTCTCTGTCCCGCTCCATCTCCCAGTCCTCCACAGACAGCTACAGCTCAGGTAAATGCACACATTTGCACATACACACTCTCTCCCTGTTGCTCAATCCCTGTAGCTACTTATCAAGGTTTAACAAAGGTACAGACTGAAGAGGGGGATAGAAAGACTGTGAGCTGAAGTATTGGGTGTTGTTGAAATTGAATGGCATGGGTGACGCAAATCCTCAGTCTCAATTGGGACTTTAGAAGGTTAAAGATGCGTACATATGTGCAGCACAGATTTATAACCCTTTACATCAATCCATAAACAAATGATGAAGGCTCCAGGCAACAAGGGGAGTACATTCACTAGAGGGAAGTGAAAAAGCCTGCTGCATACTCCAAAATGTCAAGCTCGACCAGAGAAAATATTGCTTTTGTTTTGAGAAAAAATTGAACAGCACCAAGAGCAGTCTGACATAATCCTCCTCACCACTTCGGCACTTCCTTACTCTCCTCTTAACCCCGTCGGCCCTCCCTTATTTTCCTCATCTCTCTAAGAGCAGCAGAGTTTTTAGCAAATTTTTATTTTCTGCATAAGCTGCTTCGTGTTTGGAGGCTCTCTGACTTCCTGCCGTGCATAAGGGTCATTCAGAGTGCACGGTTCTTCCAATGACACCATTAGCATAATGAATTAATCTGTGTGTGTGATACTGTTTGTACAGCATCTCTACTCATGGCACAGTATGATGAACAGACAGATGGATGGCAGATGGACAAATGGACTCTGAGGCAGTATTAGTGGAGGGCCATAATCAGTTCCTCGGGTTAAGGGTTCTAAAAAAAGTATTCTGAGTACTCTAACTGAGAGAAGAATATTTTGGTCCTGTGACTTGCCACCGGCACATTTGCTGGCTGCTGCATGTTTTTGGAGGCAACCGACACCAATCGGGGTCAGCTGAAAAAACGACCTTGTGTTTCAGGAATAAAACGAGACAAAAATAATTATTGCTTCATTATAAAATTAAGACACACAGCCCTTTTGTCATTCATTACGCTTTATTTTAACTGTGGTATACATTGTGGTAGAGATCCTATTTATAATATAGCTTAGCAAAGAAAATAAACATTCCAGGACATAAAGAAAACACAAATAAGAAACAGTAAAATTTGCAAAATAGCATAAGCAAGATCACATGTAAAAGCCTTAGGAAAAGAACCCAGTACTTAAAATGAATCGTAAACAAATGAGTTGATTACATTAAGAGCCCCTGCAGCTAAAATAAGATGAGATTTAAAAAATTTTTATTACCTTTAGGATTATAATGAGTGGAGCTTTAGATTGTTCTATATGTTATTCCTTGCATGATGAGCAAAACTGGATTTACAGTCTTGAGTAAAATCAGTTGGCGCCTGCAGTGTCATTTGAGAATATTTTATAAGAGCACACATTAAAAGACAGTGGTGAGGTGATGTGAGGGGTTGATAGACCAATCACCAGTAACAAATCTTAAAGCAGAATGTGAAACCACGTCCAACAGGGTTGAAGCTGAAGTGTGTATGTATAAAATGTTACGATAATCTAAAATCTCCTTACATATTTTCCTTAGAAAAAGGGCCTGAATTATGATGCGACCTCTCCCCTGGACTTAATCTCCTCTCTCTGGTCTGAAGCTTAAGTCATGAGAGCTTTTTTTCTTCCTACATGTTACAAGGGTGATGAGAGCACTTATTCAGCATTTATGTCACTCATTGATTTGACAAGCTCACTTTCAACTCCACTGTAGCATTCTTATGTTTAAACTATTAACAGCAGCCATTGTAATTTGAGTCCAGAGTCGTCAATGCTAGCAATGTTAAACGATTTCCAGACATTTGTTTAACCCACTGTCTCGTCCCCCTTCTTTGAACTCTGTTCCATGCTCTTTCTTTTTTTCTTCCTCTCATCCCTATCTGCTGATTGCCTGTCTTCTCCCATAAATCCTTCACTCGAGTGCTCCTTATTTCTCTGATGGTTCCCACAGCACATAGAACTCACCAGCAGCACTTTTCCCAAGACCATTAATTTCACATTTGTTTAACGCGAAGCTTTAAAGATTTATAGAGTGATATGATCAAAGTAGTTGCCATATTGTTAAAAGGGAGAATCCTAAGAAGCTTTTAGGTATCAAACTGAGAACAGATATTACATTAAGTCATTGTCATGGGTTATTTATAATCCCTTTTATCTTTTATAGGTATATAAAACCCTTCTGTATTTGGAAAAAGACATAATAAATCCTCCCGCTTGTGATATTATTTTCCTTCACCTTCACACTCTCTTCTCAGGCTGTGTTACAGTATCGCTTGGAAGTTACAGAAAACTACAATTTGTACGATAATAGATGAAACACGAGTGAAAACAACATTAGGAATATTTTATCTTCAATTTCGATCCCTTCACCAAAATCTTGCACACTTAACGTTTAGCAACAGCATCGTTAAAGGCCCACGTTTAATGTGCTTCTGGTCCAAATTCTTATCGTGTACCTGCTCTGCACAAGCAGAACCAGCGCACAGTGTTACTATCAATGTGCTCCTGTATGCTGATGACACTCCTGTTGTTATCTCCACAGGTGCACTGACACTCCTCTTGGAATCACATTTGTTCTTTCATTTGAAAAGAGGCTGCAGTAGCTCTGTTGGAGGAAATTGTTCACACAGTTTCATAATCAGTTAAACTCGCTGCTGTGAAGAATCTGTGGGTTGGGAAAAAGCACAAGCTTTACTCACAATTGTTTTTTTTCTGGATCAAAGAATCGTCTGAGGGGAATATAAAATACTGTTTTAAAGTGTTTCTAAAAATGTAAGAGCTGAAATTATTATTATTAAGTCTGACAGAAAATTAATTGGTACAAGATTAAAATGAAAATTGAGTAATCGGTTTATATTCGCTGGTTGTCATCTCTCAAATTAGGCTTAATTTCCTTGCACATAGCGAAAACATTTTTGCTGTTTTGGCGAATAGTCGGAAAAAAACATTTTTAAAATTCTGCAGTGTTTTTCACTTTTTCTGAGATTTTATTGATAACATGATTATTAAATGATGAAAATATCTCTAGTTGTAGCTTTTGAAAAACAACTTGACATACTGCCGATAACATTTTGCGTGTCTGTCTTTCAGCGGCATCATACACAGACAGCTCAGACGATGAGACGTCTCCTCGGGACAAACAGCAAAAGAACTCCAAGGGCAATGGAGACTTCTGCATCAAAAACATCAAACAGGCCGACTTCGGACGCAGAGAGATCGAGATCGCTGAGCAAGGTAAAGGAAAAATCTTGTCACAGCTAATCGTACAAACAGAAAACATGAGGGTAAGCGGTGTATATTAAGTGAAGATCAGATAAACCATTGTTGAAAATAGTGTTGAAAACAAAACTATGTTCAAGTCACGTTTCATATGTCATGTTTTTGTGTTTACATTTTACTTAATCACAATTGCCTTTTCTGTTGATTCAGCAGATATAAACATTAGTTTAGACATAACAAATACAGTATCATTAGCTTGGGGTCAAATTGTATTCTGCATGTTTGAGTGTATCAGCTCTCTACACTGCTGGGCGACCATATGTCCCCTGCCACCGCAGGTGTAAAAACCCAACACATTATTACATATGATTGCCTAATTACTTCACAGATCATGAAGGAAGCCACACGCACACATAAACAAAATCACACAATGATAATAAATTATTGGAATTCCGTCCATACACATCCAACTGATAGCTTTATTTATTTTTTCTTTTAGAGATGCCAGCACTGATGGCTCTGAGGAAGCGAGCCCAGGGGGAGAAACCTCTCGCCGGTGCCAAGGTGGTGGGCTGCACCCATATCACTGCCCAGACTGCTGTGAGTAGGAAAGAAAAACACAGACACACACACACTCATTCACAGCCTAAACAGTATAAATACTGTGTCTTTTCAGCAGCTCCAACAGAAAGCTAAACATGGTGCTCTCCTCCCTTCCTTCAGGTGCTGATGGAGACTCTGTCAGCTCTGGGCGCTCAGTGCAGATGGGCAGCCTGTAACATCTACTCCACCCAGAACGAAGTAGCAGCTGCCCTGGCAGAGGGAGGTGAGACTCTTGGGAGTTGCTATGTGGGACACCTGCCCTTTTATCTCCCCTGTCTTTCACTCTCTTAAATATTCACTCCTCCTCCTCCTGTCTGATTTATCAGTTCAACTCTATTTTTTATGTATTAAACGCTTCCTATCTCTTTCTAGGTTTCAGTGTATTTGCATGGAAGGGTGAGTCGGAGGATGACTTCTGGTGGTGCATCGATCGCTGTGTCAACGTGGAAGGCTGGCAACCCAACATGGTAGCACATCTACATTCTAACCGAAGCCTGTTAAAGCATGCAAAAATCATCTTACCATTCATTTACATCCCACAGTGGCACATCACCAGCTATTTTTTTACCAGGAAACTAGATTTTGCATAATGGCTGTTACCTGCCTTTGAGGCTAGAAATACAAGAAGGAGCCTTAGGAGATTAATGTTAAAAAATGTATTTTGTGAAACTTTTGTTTGCTATTCAAGACTGCACTGAAATAAGTTATTTCAATAATTTTATGGAATAAATTTGAAGAAAGAAACTGTTTTAGTTTCAGTTTTAAGCTGGTTCCTTCTTATTTTCATCACTATCTTCTCTTAATTTTTCTCCCTCTCTTCCCCTCTTCATCTCTGCTTCTGTGTCAGATCCTGGATGATGGCGGAGACCTGACTCATTGGATTTATAAAAAATACCCAAATATGTTCAAGAAGATCAAGGGCATCGTAGAGGAGAGCGTCACCGGTGTGCACAGGTACAAACCCACGCTCCTGTCCTTGTTTGGCTTCTATTCATCGTAAAAGTGTGACTCAATGCTTTGCTTTGCCAATAAAACCACTTCTCATTATTTCAAATGAGAGAGTGCAAGCACATTTTTACACACTTGCAGAGTTTCTAATATGGTAACAGCACCATCTAGTGGTGAACATCCTCTCCATTAACACACAGTATGATTACACAATTACAGCATGGCTTTTTCTCATAAATGAAACTGTGTAAACTAAAATAAATAACCAATATTGAATCTCAATAATGTTTTCTCAAAATGTTACTGTTTATGTGTAGGTTGTATCAGCTGTCCAAGGCAGGGAAGCTGTGCGTCCCAGCCATGAACGTCAATGACTCCGTGACCAAGCAGAAGTTTGACAACCTCTACTGCTGCAGAGAGTCCATCTTAGACGGGTGAGAAACTGTCTTTTGTTAAAAAATGAATCAGTTTGCTAATTAATCCACCTCCTTTCTTCTCCACACAGTCTGAATAAATGTCAGGCTGCCAGTGAAATATTTGTGTTTCTCTCCTCAGCCTGAAGAGAACCACTGATGTCATGTTCGGGGGAAAACAGGTGGTGGTGTGTGGATACGGAGAGGTGAGGCTGACAAATACAGGCTTATACATAATGCTGAAATACTGACATCTATATGTAGGTTAGAAGATAAGTAAGATAATAGTTTGCCTGCTTATAAAGTAACTGGACATTAAAGGTTGCGTCCTTCCAAACCAACCAGGCTGGCAGATTGTTTGTCTCCGCCAGCATTGCACTGCTGAATAAACTTGGAAAAGAAAACACTTTAACCTCAGTGGGGAATGATACAGCACATTGCTTTTATATAATGCACTGCAGAGTTCTTCAGATTATGTGAATTGATCTTTGGTATTTTGCAGAGGTGTGGACTCGAGTCACATGACTTGGATTCGAGTCAGACTCGAGTCATGAATTTGATGACTTTAGACTCGACTTGACAAAATGTAAAGAGACTTGCAACTCGACTTGGACTTCAACCTCAATGACTCGTGACTTCACTTGGACTTATGCCGTTTGACTTGATAAGACTTGCTCCTTTACCTAAAACACAACGATTAAAAAGTATGTTATTAAGGAGCGCTCTGTATCATTCATCGTGTTTGTGTGTGTCTGTGTGTGTGTGTGTGTGTGTGTGCAGCGCCGATGCTCCCAAAACACGCACTACGCGCTGTGCATCGGGCACCAAGTCCTGAGGGGGCACCAAAGAAAAAGCAACTGAAAAATCATCATAGTTATAATAATTATGTAGCCGAGCGTTTGGTTGTATCATAAGTCCGGCTTCAGCCGACAAAGGACACGAGAGCAGGTCATGCGCTCGGGACAGCACACCCGTTTATCCTCAGTTCATTTTACAACTTCACTCATCACAGCACCCACTTCCTTTAAAACCCCCTTTCAAAATAAGAGTCACTACCAACAACCCACTTAAAACCGGAAATACAAATCAACCCTCAACAATAACGTCATTAAATAAATTAGCTTACAATTATAATGCCGATATTATTTCAGTATAGAAATATTAGGTACCTTTTATGCATGTATATCACAAAAAAGTCAGAACAAGAGATATATTAAATTGCTCAAAAAAAGTTAAAGAAGATTGACTATTCTTGTTTAACTTGTTTATTCTTGGAATCATACTACGTCCCCATCGTGCACAAGTGACTGACAGACTTTTGGCCAATTTTGTCTTTTGCAAATGCAATGCAGCATAGGGCCCTGACATATAAAAAGCACAACCCCGTTCATTGCTATGTTCAAGTATTTGTTATGTTTCTCACATGTACACACAAACACAGACAATATGAGGTGAGATAAATGAGATGAGATAAACACAGGACAGGACAGAAACTGCTGTGGAACTAGTTAAAATGCTAAATACAATGTTAGCACTTTTGTACAAATAATTACAGTTGCACTTGTTTTTTCAAATGTGTTCATTCTGTAGGAGTGGTTTAAAATGAAGAATATTCTTGCAAAATATGAGTTAAATGTTAAAAATGACTTGGACTTGACTTGAGACTTGTCAGTCTTGACTTTGGACTTGACTCGGGACTTGCCTCTCTTGACTTGGGACTTGACTCGGGACTTGAGGGCAAAGACTTGAGACTTACTTGGGACTTGCAAAAAAATGACTTGGTCCCACCTCTGGTATTTTGTGTATTGGATTATTGCATCTCATTTTCTTCCTTAGGTTGGCAAAGGCTGCTGTGCTGCCCTCAAAGCGATGGGCTCCATCGTCTACGTCACAGAGATCGACCCCATCTGTGCCTTGCAGGCCTGGTGAGACTTTTTTGAGTTTCCTATGAGTCCCTGTCAGCGTTGACAGCACATCAGTCTAATGTTCTTTATTCTGTTTCTCCTCATTACAGCATGGACGGATTCAGGCTGGTGAAGCTGAACGAAGTAATCAGACAAGTGGACATCGTGATCACCTGCACAGGTTTGGTTCTGGTCTCTCTTTGGCTCTGTCTCAAAATATATAAAAAACTCTGCAGTGGGATCTTGACATCATCGACTAATCACCTACTAACAGCTGCATGGGCATTTTTACCCACAGAGAATAACAGATTTCATTAAATGCACATAAATCCTTGAGGAACTCACTATTCTGTCACTGTTGGTTCAGTAGGATTGGACAGTTTCAGCTGCTGTCATCCGTCTGCAGCAGTTAATACAGCTCAGCAGCTTCTTGTCTTGAACACTTATTCAGGGCAGAGAGTTATTTGAGTCTCTGCTGACAGGCCTTAAGCTTTGGACTGAAAATGCAGTAGAACAGGAAAGATATTAATAATAGAATAATGAGGTATTTCTGCAAGAATCTGCCAATAAAGTTACAAAGTGCTGTGAAATTGTAAAACAGTACAAGCATTCGCTCTAATAAGGTCACATACTGGGGACGCTATTACTGTCGACTCATTAGAGCGCCTGTACCAATAAAAAAATCTTGTTGAATTTGGAGTAAAACTGTCAGTGAAGTTATCTTTACATTTTTCTTTACAATACAGTCGGATATGCACCATTAGCATGTTTCAAGATTACATATGTGTGACTTATTCAAACCGAAAAGGAGTCATTAGCAATTCATTTCTTAGCATCCCTGTCGTTTTGAAAAAAATGACAGGGTTGGTAATTTTAGAAACATGCACATATGCTTAAAAAGGCACTACGTAGGCAGGTGAAAGCCTCAGACTAGATCACACTGTCAGACTTAATTAATGATGTCTAAGCACTATGATAAGAAATACTTAAAATATTGGAATGAATAGACGGATGGAGAGTTTTTAAACCCAGTGGGAAACTAGAGTGCAGCCACTTCACAGGAAATAGTGAGGAAAAAAATGAAATAGTCCCAGTTCTCCTACTCTGTCCGTCGGCTGTCATTAAGAGATATGAGTCTAACCTTTCCTGCTTTTACCTTCTCCCTCTCTCCATCAGGCAATAAGAACGTGGTTGTGAGAGAGTACCTGGACCGCATGAAGAACGGCTGCATTGTCTGCAACATGGGACACTCCAACACTGAGATCGATGTGGTCAGTTACCAGACAACACCAATTAAATAATGCTGGTTTTTCTTTCAATACCTCTGAGAACGAGGTAATGGTTTCATGTGTGTCTGTTCATTAGTTAGCAGTACGACGCAAAAACTACCGAACAGATTTGTATGACATTTTTTGGAGGGATGGGGCCTGAGAGAGAATTAATAAAAACGTATCCAGAGAAATGGGTGGATCCAGATCTTTTCCAACACGGCAAGCTAGGGTGTCGGCTTTGGCGATAGGTATGCACACTCCGGGGGACCCTCTTGTCTATATTTGTGGTAAATTAAGAGATTCAGACACGAGAGGAAGCCATGACTCAGTTCTCTGCTGCTTGCGCCCTGGAAAAGACCCAACATGTGGTCTCAGCTTTTGGCCAATAGTAAAATATGGGTGATCGTTTGTCCTAACGGAAATCTGAAAGCAAATGGATTAAGGCAAATGATCGTCGATGGTGTTGTGTTCACCCTGTAGACGAGCCTGCGGACTCCGGAGCTGACCTGGGAGAGGGTGCGCTCTCAGGTGGACCATGTCATCTGGCCCGATGGCAAGAGGATAGTGCTGCTGGCTGAGGTACACACAAACACATACATACATACACATACACAAACACACATACACACACAGGACTTTGAAAGCGCAGTTCATAGCAACTAAACTCAAATTCCATGTTGAGTCATGCGCTCTCACAGTTAAGAGGTTCACTGAACTTTGTTGAAAATCCTCAACAAACCAGGGTAAGGAAATTGTATTATTTGAAGACATGCGCTACCCTGCATAGACACATTTTTAAAATGTGTGTGTGTATGACATACTGTGACAGAATGAGAGCAGTCTGACAGGGACAAGCAAACAGACTTGTTTGCCTTTTATCTGAAGCAGGTTTCAACCCCTCCTCCATCCTCATCTCACCTCCCTCCAGATCAAAATGTTCCACACAGCTCTGATCCAAAATGGTTTAGTTTTTAAACTGTCACCTATCATCTTTCATACATCTAAAATATATAGCATTTAGGTAACAGTTTTTTTATTTTCAGCTTGGGAGGCTCTTTGTGTACAGTAACACAACACAACGAGAGACCAAAGAAAACATTTTCTACAATTAAATACACACAGTTTTACTTCATCTCACCCTCTGCAGCACCTGATTTCCACCAAAGTCTCTCTGCAGTGCAGCATCTCAGACAGCTGCAGTATCTTATTTTGGAGAGGAAAAAAATGTATCTTTACTGTCGTGTCTGCTGGTGTAAAACGATGCACCACAGCAACGTACAGAGATGGAGGAAAAATACACTGATCAGAGTCAGATGTAAAAATGGTTAGGAGATTTTGACATTCCAACCTTTGAAAAGAGAAGATTCTCACATAGAAATTACCTCGCTAAATCATTTTATTTGCATTAGAGACATTTTTAGCACACAGCTCTTTTCTCAGACTTCTTAATATCCATCTATTCTAATCATTTATGAAATGAAAGATAACATTGAGTAATTCTTCATTAAAATGTCTAAAAACAACTTGACCTATATATTTTGTTGACTTGTGTACTGGTATTATTCAAAATGTTTAAGTTATATAAAATTGTTAATATTTTTCAAACTTCAAACTTTTTCTCACCTTTGCACAACCTCTGAGTCTTCTTCCCTCATTTACTCTTTAATCTAACTTTATATTACTTTTCCTTCCTCTTCAGGGTCGACTGCTGAACCTCAGCTGTTCCACTGTGCCCACTTTTGTGCTTTCCATCACTGCCACGACACAGGTAGATTTACGTTTGTCCTATTTACACTTTGGTACGTGACTTTTGCCTTGCACTTGCTTTGTTTTTCTTCGAAGAATCTGAAAAAGTTGCACTTGTTTCTGTGCAGGCGCTGGCTCTGATAGAGTTGTACAATGCCCCAGAGGGACGCTACAAGCAGGATGTTTACCTGCTGCCCAAGAAGATGGGTAAGATTAACTGGCTTTGATGTGTCAAAGAAAGACTGTAAAACAAAAGAACAGTAGTATGTAGAAGTCTTAATCTCTGTTAGATAACGTAAATAGTAAGCGATCAGGCCAGGGAGATGTATAATCTTGTTGGCTTCAAAATTGCCACCAAGCGAGGAGCTGATAGCAGAGGGTTTGTTTTTGCCCCAGCAGAGAGCCTGCAGGCTTATTGCATTTATCTCTATAGGCGACTCACTCTGCCTCAACTGTTCCGCTCAGTCGTCTCCCTGGATAGCAAAATTCTTCACAGTACAATGAGTCCTGCATACGTTAAGCCCACAGCATGTGTGCAGTGCTGGCCGCCACATTTGCTATTAAACATGCATTGCACAGACAAACATGTAGCGAAATGCAGGTCAAACTGTCGGTGACATCACACACACACTGACAGAAAGATGATGGAGAGAATGTGTGCGTTGGAATGCAAAGAGGAGACGAGATGAAGGAATTAATCTGCCACACACGCCTGCTGAATGTTAACATGTTCCTCCTCTCTCTCGCCCTCCAGATGAGTATGTGGCCAGCCTACATCTGCCTACGTTCGACGCACATCTCACAGAGCTGTCAGACGAGCAGGCCAAGTATCTGGGCTTGAACAAGAACGGACCCTTTAAGCCAAACTACTATAGGTATGAAAACGCCCCTGCACACTCAGCCTGGACAGCTTTTAAATAGATTATCACAGTTATTCTGAATGTGTATAACAGTGTCTGTGGTTAAGCAACATTTTACCAAATCTGACTCTACTGTTGAATCTGCTTATTCTATTAAATAATTAGTTTCTCAATTTAAAAATGTATTATTACAGTTTACATTATTAATGTAAACTACTTTGTAGCTACATCCAAAAATGAGATTTTATAAATCTGGGGTAATATGATCAATTTGAAAAAATTTCCCATCTGCAAATATGGAAGAGGCAGCGTTTATGACCTATACTATAACCAACCATCAGGGGAGATCCAGATGTTTTGGCTTCACTTTGGGCAGCTGTCATGACGCCCATCTTTATATAGCGTGTATTGATATATCAGTGATCTGTTAACCGTGGTCTCATGGAACCGTAATGATCCCAATCTGACTGAAACCTCTCTCTGTCTTTAAGGTATTAAACCAGTGTGGGAGTCGGACTGTGGAAATACCAATTCTCCATGAATCGCACAGACTTGCAGAGGAGGAGGAGGAGGACGGAGAGGAGGACAGAATAGTCAACACACTTGCTTTATATTCGTGGGGAGGAAGGGGGGGAGCTCCGACCGAGCCTGATGAAGAAGGGGGTTGGCTGAGAGGAGAGGTTTTCCACGTGCTTATGGCGGCCGTTTTATTTATTCATGCTTGACGACAATAATAATACCATTAACTCTGCGGAGCTGCTCCTGCCATTCGCCACTAGCTAGCTCCCCCGGCGTCATTTTCTTCTGGGAGATGTTTTACTTCCCTTCCGCTCGGCGTCACACCGCCACTATCTCGTTCTCTTTAGACGCTCATTTGTGTGTCGAGTTGTACGTAAACCCCTTCATCCTCCCCTCCCCATTGCCAGATCTTTTATTGTTTAACTATTAAAGATGAAATTATTGATGCTAAAAAATATATATACTATATAAAAAAAACTTGATTAAAAAAATCTGTGTGAATGAAGGTGACCTTTTGAAGATTTAGTGACGGACACTTTTTCCTGTCCTTTTTTTTGTTGTCTTTCTTTTCTACTTGTAATTATGTTTTTGTTTTCTCTTGTGTAATATTAGCGAGGGTGGGGGTCCAATCATATCAGTCTTTTCTTTCATCATTTCATTGAGATTACTGTCGTATCTGTTTTTAAACACTTTTTATTATGCGGTTTGGTTCTTTCCGAGCAGCCTGTAGTAATTGTTTAATGCTTCTTTTTTGTTAAGTATGACCAGTGAAACATCTCATTAGTTGCTTCTCTCTCGGCCTCCAGCTGCTCACATGTCACCAATGTTGAAGTCAGAGAAAGTATTTCAAGCTTAGTGAGCTCTGAACCTTTTTTCAGTTAGTCTTTTCCTTTACAAAGAGACGATACTGTAATCGAAGCATGACAGGTTGTCAGATCATTACAAGGGTTATACTGTATATTTAGATATTTATATAGAAAACTTACGATTTTTCTATCTTTCTCTCTTGCGCCATCTAATATAAGTTTTGGTAAAGAAATCAACATGCGTCATAAAGGTAAAGCAATTAAATGTTCTAATGATGTGTGATAAATGTACTTAAAACCTGGATTTCTAAAACTGTGACAAAACACAAACCAAATGTGGAGCAAGCTGTTGCCAGTCCGGTACTAACGCAGATTTCCTCAATCAGGTCGTCTTTAATGTGTGGTGCTGTGTAGATGTACTGCACTGACCATACAAAACACTACTCTTTGGTACTTGCTGATACAGTGAATCGGTTCATCTTCAAAAATCTGAATTCCATCAGGATTTATTTTCTTTCCATCCAAGAAACACAACAAGCTTCTCTGAAAATTCATGTGCATTTTCCTGTAAAGGGATTTTTCAAGATCTCAAAAATATATAGATCTTCTTCCTCATACCTGCGAGGCTTAGATGCGTCTTCTATAATGAGCTGTACAGTCGTCATCCTCCGACGGCTCTTTCCAGGTTGACCTGATAAAGGAAATTAGAAAATCCTGACGGTCATTTCACCTGACAGCCGAGTGAAGCCTGCTGCCACCGGCTCTAAACTGCACCTGAACCGTTCTGTGCCGGCCTGCTGGGAGACGCCGCCTGCTCTGCTCCTGCAGAAAGGCTTCAAATTGTTTGAGCACACCAGTTTGTCGGCTGAAATGTTGTGGTGTGTGGAAGTAAATTAGATTTTGTCTTGAACAGGTAAAAATGGCACAAAAAGCTTTACCAGTAAAATAAATACTTTGACTTGAATGAAGTTCAAATATTTCAACACAATTTATGCAATCTTTTCCTTTTGTGACATGAGTAATATCATTTTACAGGAATAGTTTGACATTTAAGGAAATCTGCTCATTTGCTTTCTTGTCGAGAAGCTGGATACCACACGTCTGTATTGTGAATTTGCAGCACTAGCTAGTTAGCTTAGCTTAGCAAAGGACTGGAAATAGAGGGCAACAGCTGGCCAATCGTGACAACACATGTCCGCCTGCACCTCCATAGCTAATAAGTTTACTAATTTTAATAATAGATTGTTTGCTCAAATTGTACGGAAACAGAATGTCAGAATGACCGTTTGACTGTGGGATTACTGATATTTTTACACTTGTCATTAGTAAAACATTCAGAATTTATTAAATGTAGTGATCTGTACCGATTCTGGTGTCAGAAGCAGTATCAGTTTCCCCTCGGGTCCACTTTTATGCTCAACTCCTTAAATATCAAACTATTCCTTTAAATTCAAAGCTGTGTAGACAGACCTGCTCCTCAGATAAACCTGCTGCACACCCACATGACGATTCCTAATGCTGTGTCACAAGCCCATGTGACCTCAACACTACTCTGCCGATGTTTGTGCAACTGTCACCTTGTGCTGTTGAGACTCCCCCTCTTATCCAAGCGTGACCTGTCGTCCTTGTAGTTCTTAAGTCTTATTTCTCCGCTTTTTGATTTGAGTGTGTTAAAGAGTAAATGTACCTCTTTAAAGCTGAGGTGTGTATGTGAGTGTGTATAAATGTCTGTGTGAGTGTGTACACATCCTCTCTTCTAGGCCTTGGTTGCTTCGTTAACAGCTGCCTCAGGATCCTAGCCTGTGTGTCAGGGGGAGAAACCATGTATTTTATAAAGTTTTTATTTGTTTTTGTCAGTTGTGAGCTGACCGTGAACGTGGGCGGGCGGGGGACGACACCAGCATCATATGTGTATATATACCTATTATATACATATATGACAACCTTTAAAAGTATAGGAAGGAAAAAGAAGAATCAACTCCTGTATTTATTGTTGTAAATCCTCATGCAGTGCAAACTGGCAAAAATCCCAAACATGTTTTAAGTTGTCTAATAAAGAAAAAAAGAACCCTATGTTTAAATATTGCAAGTGATAATGTTAGATGATGAGCAATAATTACAAAATTCTGTACTCTTAATGAATAAAGATGTAAAAAATTGTAACCAGTGTGTTTTGTTCTGATTTCCACAAATATTTTCAACAGTTAATCACCTGCTTCGTCCTCATACATGTTTAGTGTGTGTTCCAGTGTGTTGTAATAGTGGACTGATTGTGTGTGTGTGTGTGTGTGCGTGTTTATGATCGTTCCAGGGGGTGGAGCATGTGTGCAGCTGCTGAAGTCTGTCACAGTCACAGGAACGTCTCTGACATGCTCACATCAGTCGTTAGATTTTGTTTACTCCTCACACACAAATTGCAACACAGGAATCAACAAAGTTTCTGCCCTGTAAAAGCAAAACAATTATAATTTACACCTCCATTAACACAATATACATTTAAAATCAATATTCAATAGGTTTTATTGGCTTTATGTCTGTCAGACTTGAGTCATCTGTGAATAATTATTCATCATGAGCTCCCCTGCTGTCCTGCCATGTGGTCACACTCAACCAGGAGCTCCCGCCCACATTCAAGTGTACAATCCAATAATGTCATCTGAAGTGGTTTGCACAGCCAGGCAAAAATGTATTTTTGATGAATGTATAAAAAATTAACTGGCTCCAGAGAAGGGAGTGTGACAGGAGGTGAAGGAAGTGCATCTAATGGTCGATCCGCTCCTGTTTGCCAGATCTGGGCCACAAGTAAGTTCTCCTGTCAATCAAAGGTGTCCCAAATTTGTTTTAATTTAGACAAATTATTACAGTCAATGAACTCTTGTTTGGATATTTTATAAAATTGGATTATTGTTCCCTTTAATGTCATTGATGTTTTGGCACATGAATATTTTTTCAATCAATGGTTAAATATTATTCATAAAATCTAACTTTATTTGTATAGCCCAGTTTCACAAATCTCAATTTGCCTTATAGAACTAAACAAGGTGTGACATCCTTAGTGAAAGAAAGGGTTAGGATCAAATTCTATTTCAAATATTTTGTGAGAGTTCTTTTAACAGGTCACATTAACAAAGCATAAAATGAAATATTTGTTTATGATACAATAAAATAATTAGTTATCAATACATATCAGGATCAATTGATTGACTGATTATCATCCCTCTGTACAATCTCCATTCACTGTTATCAGCTCTCTCTCTCTCTCTCTCTCTCTCTCTCTCTCTCTCTCTCTCTCTCTCTCTCTCTCTAACCCCGCCCTCTCGGTGCGCGCAGGGACAGTGAATCAAACAGACTTGGCTGGTTTGCAGGCGGAGGAGAATCAGACCCTGAACTTGTTCTCCTGACCGAGTCGCTCAGTGTGTGGGTGTGTGAGTCCGCGGAGCTCCCCCTGGTGCGGCGAAGCGTCAGCAGCTCTACACGCCGGCCCGGCATGCACCAGTCGCGGGGTACGAGGAGGCAGTGAGCCGCAGAGACCCGGAGAGATGCAGGCGGAGGACATGGAGGTGCCGATCATCCATAACCTGAACGACACCGGAGACAGACTGAGGCAGAGGGGGAAAGATGTGTTCAAGGAGCAGCAGAAGGAGTCGGAGGTAAATCCGAGAGGCGGTTGTGTACAGTGGGAGACGCCAGCGTGTGGTGTTGGGGCGCACTGGAGGTGTTTGTGTGTGTGTGAGTGAGTGAGTGCGTGCGTGTGTGTGTGTTTGTGTGTGTGTGTGTGTGTGTGTTTGTTTGTGCTGGTGTGAGGTAGAGAGAGAGAGAGAGAGAGAGAGTGTGTGAGTGTGTTTGTGTGTGTGTGCGTGCATGCGTGCGTGTGTGTGCGTGTGTGTGTGTGTGCGTGTGTGTGTGTGTTAGACAGAGAGAGACAGAGTGAGTGTGTATATGTATTAGAGAGAGAGAGTGTGTGTATGGGGGGAGACAGAGATAGTGTGTGTGTGTGTGTGTGTGAGAGAGAGTGAGAGTGTGTGTAGTTGTTGCTGGGGAGTTTTCAGACTCATGTGTGTGTGTATGTTTGTATTTGTATTTGTGTGTGTGTGTGTGTGTGTGTGTGTGTGTGTGTGTGTGTGTGTGTGTGTGTGTGTGTGTGTGTGTGTGTGTGTGTGTGTGTGTGTGTGTGTTCTGAAGCATACACATGCAGACAGACAGGCTCACAGACACCAAGGTGCTATTTTGGCACCGGCTCCTATAAATAACCCAGCAGTAATCCTACAGTGGTGCTCACTGAGGGGGAGGAAGGTGGGGAGAGGTGACTGCTGCTGTCAGGACCTCCACCTCTACCACCACCACCACCAGACCCACTAATACCACCTAACCACCCACTGCCATCACCATCCATAAATCCACCACCAGATCCACCACCACCACTAAACCCTATACCACCACTACCAACAGCACCAGATCCAGTCAAACCACCACCAAACCGACTTCCACAACCACCAGATCCACTACAGTCACCACCAGACCCACTAACATCACCAAATCCGTTACTTTCAATTAACAATTATTCTTTATCCATTCAAAAAGGCTGAGACGTAACCTCATATCACGTTTATTAGGATGAGTGTTTGGAGTCGCCCTCTAAAATATGGACCTGTATGTCTCCTTTGGTTTTTATTCACATCTTGTGGTAAAATGACAAAAAGATGGGTTCATATTTGTGGGTTTCTCAGCCCCCAAACAGATGTCTTCATCCAGGGCCAAAACCCTCCACCTATTGTGTGATCACATTGAATGGTGTTTGAAGGAATTGGAGCATATTCATGTCCTTCTGTACTGGGGGGGGGGGGGGGGGGGGTGCGTCACTGATAGTGTATTGGATGAATGACAGAGACATTGAAAGCACTTTTCGGAGCCGTGGGCTAATGCTGATGCTTCCTCACTGCACCAGAGACCCGGCGTCTGTGATGTTGACCTAAAATCGGAGTCGCTCATGTGTGTGCGTTGACCGTGAAGCAGTCATGTGTTGTCCATGTGGCAAATGTTGGTCAGAGTGGGGGTGTTGACGTCGTGCCTGGTGATAGCACGCTGATGTGGTGCAGGGTGTGTGGCCGTGCCAGGTTGGAGTGGGGACGGATATCGCTGTCAGCTGGTGGAAGTTGGGGGGGGGGGGGGGGGGGGGGGGCAGTGAGTGAGACTGGAGAGGGAGAGAGGGTGAGGAGGAGTGAGTGACTGAAAGAGAGAGAGAGAGAGAGGGTTGTCTGTGTTGCAGGGAAATCTCAGTTGGCTTTGAAAAGAGCAGTCAGTCACTTTTACATCCTCAGGTGACAGTGGGCTCTTTAGTAGACACCTCAGGGACGGGGCCACTTGGTGATTTTGAGTCTTTGAGTCAAACATTCCCTGAAAAATTAATCTCCAGTCTTTATAAAGGGATATTGGTTGGTTCCAGCTTTTTAAATGAGAGGATTTGATATTTTTCTCAGTTTGATAGTTTTGCAGATCAAGAATCATTTGGTTTAGATTGCTTTGGGTCAAAATAGGAGATAATTTGAATGTGTGCTCAAACAAATTGAGACAGGTATCTCTATAATTTGTGACACATCATAGTAAACAGCTTATTGATTAAATTAAATAGTAATTGAAGGTTTAAAGTGAAAATCATTGTAAGTTTATTGCTTCACACTTTATATCACTAATTTACAATCTTTGGACTCATTTCCTTTCTTTTAAAAAAAAAAACACTGTTTTCCTTTCATTCTTTTTTTTTACATTGATATTAGTATTTCGAAGGCGTTTGAGCTTTATTTAATTTAAGGGCTACTCTAGACAAAACCAAAGATGGAATGGAAACAATCACTCCACGTCTTTACCAGTTCTCTTTTAGACTGTGTAAAAACAATAAAAGATTTGTGGGGGTAGTTCGCCAGAGCACCTCCAGGGTAACCAAGGAGAGTTGATTGACACAGCTGAAGTTAGTTGGCCAATGAAGTCTCCCTTGATACATGTAGAGAGACACAGAGATGCAGGAGAAGACACACGCCAGAGCTGAGCTGTCATGACAGGCAGAAACTGATAGACAACTTATGTTTTGTTGTGTTAATGTTTGCTGTTTTTCAATTAACGTGCTGAAACGGGGAATGTTCATCTCTGTCTGTTGTTGGGAGACCCCGGAGCCAACGTCCATTGCCACAGTTTCTCTTAGATTACTGTTTCAATTTGTATTTTTGTAAAGATTATATATAATAAAATTAAAAAATAATGTTCTTATGTACATTTGTCTGTCTTATTAACAGATTGTAATGGTACAAAGCCTAGAAATGATCTTGGCTCAGCAATATTTTTTCAATTTTTCCCACAACAGAGATTTTATCAGGTAGGGGAGAGCGGGGTAATGTGAGAATTTTTTTACATTTGCTCCCCTCTAGGCGAGCTAAAATTATATATCGGTAAAATGTACACATGTCCCATTAATTCAGGATGTATCGTAGCAATGGAAATGATCAGGATGTCTTCAGCACAAAGGGCAGTGAAAATATGATTGTTTTTAAAAAAGTGGTCTTGTGTCCCACTTTACCCCAGCTACGGGGTAAAGTGAGACAGACCAGAGAAATCAAGGGGGTAAAGTGATCCACTTACTTTTTCCACTTTAAAACTATCTTAACAACACATGTTATAATAGTTAACATCCTGACAGCTAGATTGACAACCACACATTCCAAAACTAATATCGGACTAGTAACAGAATCATGGGGATTGGTCAATTAAGCACATTTATAATTATTATGATTAATGTGATCTCTTGCACACCCTAGCTTTCTGCATATTGTTTCTCTGTCCAATTGGCAGGAACAGGGATATTGTTTTTCTCTGCGTATTCAAATGCCAGTTCACGGCACTTAACTGGAGCAAGGCCATGGAACTGGTCAGCTAGTTGTTTCAAGTGTTTGGCTCCTCCTCCATCTCATCTGTGAATATTCTCTTTGCCTCAGCTACTGCACCCCACGCTACTGATTTTACTTTCCCTTTCTCTTTCTTTTTATGAATCTTTTGAGGGTTGTCTTATCAATATTCCTATCCCTTCCAGCTTTTCTTAAGGATTTCTTTCCTTGCATGATCTCAGCGGCTGCACTCTCCATTTCTGCGAGGGGTGTTTGGCCCCAGGTTGTATTCAAGCCCAAAAAAGATCCTACACTTACTGTAATATGCAACTATTATAATCTTGAGTTCCGGCTGCACCCACATCTCCAAGCTGGGACACTTATTTGTAAGTGCATCTTTAAAAAGGAAACTTGAGTCGTGGGTCCTCTAATTTTGATGATCTGTTGATTGGACAAAACATAAATGTTTTAAGACGTCCCTTTGGCCTTGTGGACTGAACTGATCTTAAAAATGTTTGTTCATAATCATAATTTTCTTTCTTTCAGTAATAAATAAACTTGAATGTGAAGGGACTCTACAGTGACAGCAGTGGATGACTGTTGGTGTATCGATTCTTTTTTTATATTTTGAAATTGAACTTTGTATAGTTTAAGCAGCAACCACAAAATCAGCAACATGTGATTAAACTATTAATAAACTATAAGTAGTCATCCATAAAATTATGATCAAATGACACGGTCACACAAAGTCGAATACAGGCAAATGTTGAGGGTCAAAGTTTGCTTTAGTTGAACTCCACAGAAAGCCACGTCGCAGATTTGCTTCACCGCAGGAAGTAATCGTTTTATTCGGCCCCTCGCTGGCAAAGATTAGAGGAGAACAGGAGGTGCGCTACAGATATATATTCAATTATTTGTGACCGTACCCTAATAATAATTTCTGCACATTATCATATGAGAGCTAGCAGTGAAATTGCTGCTCCTAATTGGCCCCTTGCAGCTTGATCACTACTGAGCAGTTACACAAAGGTGATACTATGTTGTTACATTCATTTGTAGTGTTGGACATTCGTCATTTTGGTCTCAAGGCCCCCCGCCCTGTTGTGGGTAATTCCGGTGAATCATCCGTGCTCCCAAGCGGTTTTTCATTTCCTGGTTTACAACTGCAGTAATGACATCAAACCACATTACTGCGGCTTGGCGTCATAAACAAACCGGTGGCTGACGTGCTGCTGTGTATTTCAGTTGGTGCTGACTCGGAAGCATCAGGTATTTATACATGACAGCACACAGCAGTTATTCAACCAGGGCCAATGACTCAGAGCACATCCTTATTTACCGTCGTGGGCTGGTCCGGGCCTCGGGGCGGTTCTCGAAGGGTTTAATACGTCTGATGCTCGGATCCTGGAGGCCTGCTTGTGATGTCCTTTAAATCTCATTAACATGACATGGATCTGTAATCATCCTTGTAGGGAAATGTCATCAGTTCAAGTCTCACACCCAAAAGATAAACAGAGAAAAAACAAGAATATTCCTGTCGCCAGCTTGATTCTCTTACTTCTGTTTCCCTGCTGTTCGTCCCAGGAGGCGATCTCACACGTTTCCTGGTTCTTTTATTTGATTCTTTCTTTATCATATGGACTTATTGGAAATCCACTACCTGGTTTGTATGACTACAGGCTTTTTTTATTAGCTTGCTTTTATTGAGGTGTGACTATATATGTGTACTGAGGATGTGAACTCCTCTTTGAGCCTGTTTGCTTGTGTCACTGAAGTGTGTGTGTGTGTGTGTGTGCGTGTGCGTGTGTGTGTGAACGTGCATCTGTGCGTCTGTCTTTGCACTTCTTAACTAGTTTTTCATCATTAGAAAGAATATGAGGTTGTATTATAGTCTGTATACAAAGATGGACGAAGCCTCCATCTTGCAGTTTTGACATCATTCAGAGCAAGAATCTGAGCAGTAATGATTGAGGTTCAGAGCCTTGGCATTGACGTCCTGCTGATAAACACGCTCGACCAATCACAAGATAGTCTCAGCTGTGAGTCACGACTTGTCACCCCATTTTTATAGCATTAAATAACTATGGTAACATGGAGGTGGCATGGTTTATAACCCTAACTGCAGCCAGCCACCAGGGGGTGATCAGCCCGATTTGGCTTCTCTTTTGAAGCTGTCATGTCGCCTATCTTTGTATTAAGTCTATGGGTTGTACTGTGCTTTGAGACGATCAACAGCACAACCCACTCAACATCACAATTTTAACATAGTGATGCTGAGAGCTTCCGATTTACTTATCCACAGCTATATTTATTCTATTACACACCTGCTGTATGTATATATATTCATATGTTAAAATATGTATTAATTCGGTCCTGTACATATATACTTCATTCAGCTTAACTGTACATAATTCATGTCTGTATTACTGCGCCCACTTTAATCATTCAGTATTTATTTACCTACTTACAATCAGTTTCAACGGCCGTTATCATGTTCACCGTTCTTTTACACTCATAGACACTACTCTCACTTGTTGTTTTGAATTGGAATTGAATGCTCTTCTGAGTAAGATGTTATTTTGTAAAAAAGTATTTACTAAGGAAACTCACACAAGCGTATTCCATAGTTATCAACAGTGGTTTGGATATTTCAGTCTGGATCTCAGTGGTGGACTGACATCGTCATCCCTGGAGCCGCTATCTTTTTTCATTCCTGAAAGCTTGGACACGTGCTAATCACAGGGGGAGGCTGAAGTCAGATCTGAGAGAAAGTCTGGACACAGCAGCTAATCTGCCCTGCAACCGGGGCCATGTCGACTCCTGCGTCCTCTCTTTCCTGCGGTTTATTGCTTCACTGGTGCAGCAGGACGGACGAGAACCTCCTGTGACTGTTCAGTCTTTCTGATTAAAGCGGGGCTGTAGCTGTGTGTGCCCATTGAGAGCACCTGTAATTGTGAGTGGCTCCGGATAAGAGGGAGTGAGAGATACAATTATGTAAATTACTTATCAGCAGCGTGTTGAGATCCAGCAGATAACACACACACACACACACATGATCAGGCAAAATTGTGAACGAGCCTGAAGCGTGTGGTAGCCTGTGTGTGTGTGTGAGTGAGTGAGTGTGTTTGTGTGCAGGTGATATGTAGAGCTGAAGTGTGTACGAATGCAATTGGAGTGCAGAGTAGTGGTAGCTGTTGCAAAGTGCGAATAGCCTGCAGTGTGTTTGCGTGTCTGTTTGTATGTGGGTGTGAGGGCATCTTTGATTGGCTGAGTTCAGTGTCACACTACTGCACAAGCTCATGTGTGTTTTCTTGTGTTCACAGAGCTCCATGGACTCTCCCAACCTGGAGTTCGAGTATGGAGACACGGACACAGTCACCGCTGAGCTCTCAGGTCAGACTCCTCCACAACTTACAGTGAAATGTTTTAAAATTAGTTTTAAACTAAATCAGCTCCATTTGCAAACACACTTTTTACCCATCTTATTGTTTTCATGTCTGATGTGCTGCTGAAGTCATGAATGGTTTTCATGTGTGACATAAGAGCTAACCCACACAATCCACATAATACCTCTGGTTTCTACTCAGCTTGCAAATTACTGTGTGCTAATGATTGGAAAAATAATCCTGCATCTGCACTCATTATCATGAACAACACTGTAATTATATATTTGAGTGTTAGAGTGCATACCTCTGCCAAAGCCCTTGAATTCAATCAAGCCGCCAAGAATCATGAAACACAAGAGTGCAGTACCTGTTCTAAACCTGCCTGTTTGTTTGGCCTGTGGTGATGCTGGTTACAGTTTTCTTTCTGAAACTGTAAAAATATCCTTCAATAATTGAGCTGTGACAAAGTAAAGACCGGCTGCTGGAGTCAGTCCACAGAACCCTGTTTATTCAAAGTTCAGTGAGGCAGAACCCCTGAACTGGAGAATCAGTTATTAATATTGAACGGGTCACACCAAGTTCAACACTGCACTTCCTTGCGCTCCAACAATACAAAAGTGTGAAGATAATATGATGACAAGTTCTGGAGGAATATGAGCAACACACAGAGGGACAGAGATCTGTGGGATTATTAGATTAGATAGTTTCCCTGGGAAATTGGTGATGTATCCAATGGCGATGTCATAAAAAGTGAAAATTAAAGTCCAGGATTTGTCCCATGGTCCTAATCTGCGCCTTAATTTAATGTCTCTCTCGTGGTCAATGTCCCATTCTTTCACCAAGTCTTGTGAAAGGCTGTTCAGTAGGTTTTGGGTAATTCTGCTGACAAGTCAACAAACCGACACACAAACCAATTGACAGGGCTGAAAACATGGTGGAGGTCATAACCTGACACGTTGTTAAAAGCTGAGAACCAAATGTTCTGGTCACACACAATCTTCATTGTGTGACTAATGATATGAGTCATCATAAACACTGATCATACATTCAAGCTCCAGTATCTGTGTATATGGTAACAGTTTATGTGCATCCTGGTTTATAAATCCCAAAAGAGGCATAAGTGACAGATAAACCAAATTCAACAGTTTTTTATTGCTGTTTTTTATTCTGCTCTTAAATATCGTTCGCTTAAACCAAGACATTAACAATAAATAGAAACACAAAATAAAGACAGAAGTATAGCATTAAGATATTGTTCAAAAATTGTAAAAATACACTATATACTTTAGGCAGCTCATATCTATGAATGTGTGTAATTTGTTGCAGCTTGATTTAAATTTAATTGGACTGTTTGGCCTTGACGGATGTGGGGTTTGGCTATAACTCTATATTATTGTGTTCACAGAGCTCTACAGTTACACAGAGGAGCCGGAGTTCGCCCTCAACAGAGACTGCTTTGAGGAGGACTTCAGGAGCCATGGTACTGTGTGTGTCTGTCTGTGTGTGAGTGTGTATGTGTGTAGCCTGATTGCGTAGTCAGGTTAAGTTCACCCAGATATCAGAAAGATATCCTGGGTATGTTGAACTCACTTCGTAGTAAAGGCCACGGGTGTGACTGTCAGAGCCACTTGTACAGAAACGTTAACACAAAACAGGGTCACAAACAGACACACTCAACCAACACAAGTCCACAGCCAGCAGACCAGCGCTGCTGCTGCTGCTGTGGCTGCTGTGGCTGCTGTTGTTCCTTGTTTATTACAGAGACCTTGACAGCTCCTCCGACTGTGTGGCTTGTGTTGACTGACACAACAAGACTGAGTCCCTTTGTGTAGCTCTGAATTCCCCGACTGGCTCCAGATTACTGCCAGATAACAGCGTCCCTAAGTCAGAGGTTGAAGGTTTACAAAATGTTTCCATGCAGCATTGTTCTGCTTTCTCAACACGGTAAGCATAAATCAATTAATGTAAATACAAGAAACATCTACATTTCAGATTGACTAACTATAATTATTCTATTGTAAGTCCATTTCTTTTGTTTCTTTCCTTTTATGCATTTCTCAGCTTCACACTGTTACAAACAACCTTTGTTCATTCCCTTGATTAACATTGCTTTGCCGTAGTCTTTCATTGCCTCCTAAAAACATTATTATTTTACCTCCTTCTCCTCCCCGCACACTCAGAGTCCATAACCAAACATAATTTGTTTTCTGCTTACCTTTTGGTTTGAGTATGTGGAGAATCGATAGGAGCAGCCTCGGACCTTGGGGTCTCCGGTCTTTCTGGTCAAAAGACTTCTTTTCAGGATGTCGTCATCGAAACTTCTCTTAGGAATCACGTCGGGGTCACCAAATTGTTAACCGTGTTCGTTTATCCTAAATATGAGAAGATGAGCCAAACTCGGTTTGTTCAATCAAGTATTTATTTAGAAAGCAATGAAAGGTAACAATCAGCAAAGCAATGGGCATCCAACAAGTCGCATCAGAACACAAGACCCATCAGAACGCATCAAACAGCCGGCGCCTGTCTATTTTATAACAGTAGATCTTGGTTCTTCCTCCTCGAAAGTGCGCAGGCGTAGTCCCTCCTTCTTGGCTTTGGAATAAGGAAGTGACAAGTCTCAAAATGTTCATCTCTTGACCAGCCTTGACACAGCTGATGGCATGTGGGCCAACGGTGTTGACAATTGGAGAGAAGATTATTGTGTTCTTGCTATATCAAAACAATGTTCTGTTTGTACAGACATTCAAAACATTTAACCAAAACAACGAAACAGCATTGTGACGCAGACACATTCTAATTTTCAAGATTAAACACTTGGAAGGAAAGGGTTATTATTAATCATTTGCGTGAAGGCCTTATCTGGCTCAAACTACTTCTATCTTTATTCATTTAGAGTTGAGTTAGACACAGACGAAAGCTAAAATATTGAAATCCTAACAACACCAAAAGCTGTGAAAGCTCAGTTTTCTCACATCAGACGTCCAACGTGAGCCAGAGCTGCTCTTCACTGTGCGTCTGTGGGTTTTTATTTTTAAGCCGAGTGGTGTGAGGCGAGGGTGACCAGGAACATCAAAGCTCTGCTTTTTTAATCTGTTCAAAGACTGAATTTCCCCACAGATATTGATGGGAGGGGCCCCCATCACAACTATGCGATTAATGTGTCTTTGCAAAGAACAAAGCGGCCTTTCCGACGTGAACTTTTACATTTTTGCCAGTTTAACAAAGAGATCAAGCTTTAATACAATGTTTCTTTACTTGATGTGGAAAAATATAAAAGTACTTCATTTGCTGGACAAATTCGTACTACACAACACTCAATTGTGATTGGAATTTCTTAAAATGACAGAAACCATCTCTGAGACTCATCTCTCTGACGTCGACATTTTTGTTCCCATCCAGTTACATTGGGGCAAATGAGACGATATGGCTTCACTTTTTAGGAGTTGTCATGTCGCCCATCTTTATTTGTATAGATATATACAGAGAAATATCCCTGAACTGTTCCCCTCAGCTATAAGGGGTGTTGTAGCCTCTTTTACCTCATTGTTTTGGATTATATACAGCCTATGGTTTATTTTCAGTTTCCCCCATTTGGTGCTTATCATTTCAGTAACAACCCATTTCTTTGGAATGAAGGACCAATAATGTTGAAAACATTGTGTCACACAAAGACCATTGTGAGAATCAACAAGATGCCACAAAGGACCCAGGGCTCTGAGAGCATAGACAAAACAAAAGCATCTTTCCGTTTGGACCAGAGCGAGAGAGCCAGATGATCTGTGTCCTCCTCTATCTCACAAGTCCTCTCCGAGCCGAGCGCAGATGAATAGCAGGATTAGAAAAGAGCTCCGGCTGCTGTTTTACAGAGATAGAGACCGGAGCTGCCTCTTTGCATTACAGGCTTTTCATTAGTGTGTCTGTGTTTGTGTGAGCGCTGCATGTGAGCTGTCAAAGGCTGGTTTTACTGATTTGCTTTTGCTCTTTGTGTGTGTGTGTGTGTGTACATCACGTCCACTGAAAGTTTACTAATCTGTGTTTTCCACATCTAGCCAAAATTCTCAGTCGCTCACAAGAATGACAGTGATTATGACTAACATGTCTAATTTTAAAATGTGAGTTGACAGTGTAAGTCAGAGTCTCCTAGTAGAAGATCACTGCTCCTCTGATCATGATGGTCATCATGACTCTTAAGCTGATTACTGTCTACTTAATCGAATTGTCTATCCAGAGAAGGCCTGCTTGTCATTTAAGTTGTCTTTTTGTGGTAGTGTAAGATCTGCTTTACATAAGACTAAGTTTATGCTAATAATCCTTGAATACATCTGCGACAGCCAATGGCCTTGGGCATTATCTTTTTGGGTTGTTCGTCTGTCTGTCGTTCAAATTTTGGTAAAAACATTAATTTAGACTCAAGGAAGAATCGATTTGATTTTCTTGCCTGAAGGTCAAAGGACAAGATCACAGTGGCCTCACACCGGTGTGAATGTGATATCCGGACTGTCCATAGCGAATATCATCTGGTACAATTCACTTGGACTCACTGATTATCTTTCAGTGTTCAAAGTCAAGGTCACAGCTGCTTTGACAATGCGTTTTTAGCCTCTTGAATGTGATATCTCAAGACTGCTTCAGGTAATTTCTTCAACTTTTGATCAGTTGTCACTTGTACACAAAGATAAAGTGATTTAGTTTCAGGGGTCAAAGGTTAACCCCTGCTATTTCTTCTGCTTTTCCGGTCACTTTTTAATATCATATCTTTCCTCGAACTCTGTGTTGTGTTCTAGGCAGGAGGTGGATCGAGCTGGCAGTGGAGGAGCAGAGGACGTACGTGATGAGGCTGCTGGACGCTCTGGAGGTGACGGACAGAGACAAGAGGCTGAAGGTCGCCCGAGCCATCCTCTACCTGGCCCAGGGTACGTAGACCTACCACAGTACAGCCAGCAACTTTCACAGCAAACCCACTGTGTCCTTATAGAAGGAAAAATACAGCTGTCTCTAATATAATTAAAATAGTGGTTCCATTCTATTTTTGGGTCCTTAAAGTCATGACATTGGGCTAGCATGCCTAGTAGCAGAACCAAATGGAATTCAGCATTAATGTCGTTGCTGGCCGTTTTTTTTTATCAGGATTTTCTGAAACGTCAATAAAGAAAATGAAATCTTCTTCTCTTGTCTTTCTAAAAGTTGGTGGTCAATGTTACGCTCTGTAGCACATATTTTATGTTGTGTGATGTTTACAGTTGAAACGCTTTTTATGTGAGAGAGAATAATGTGTTTTGGATCTGGGAATAACAGAAAAATTATAATCACACAACAAAATATATCCCGCTTTGTGTCCTATTTTCCTCGCACCTTTACCCAGGAGTGTTTGATGAGTGCGACACCGAGGTGGACGTGCTCCACTGGTCCAGACACAATGTCTTTCTGCTCTACGACATGGGCATCTTCACAGCACTGCTGGAGCTGCTCAGCATGGAGATAGAGTGAGTAGGCTGCACTGCACATGCTGGGGATATATGAGTCATTAAAAATTGACAAAAACTGCCAGACCACCAATTAATAATAATAAATCAATAGCATCATTCTTAGGGAGGAGCAAAACAGCTCTTTTTTAAATAAATTTCCCACTTGGGTCAGGGCCTGCAGCAATAAAGGAATGGAGAGGGCTGTTGTATCGGGAAAAAATGCGATTTATGATTTCTTATCTGGAGGTCTTTCATCGAGTGGGCAGCAGGTTTCACACCTCCAGAAGGTCATAGGTTCAATGCCGGTAAGACTCGTTACAAGATCAAAGTTCTCCCAGAATCCTCCAATTTCTGAAGCTCGGGCTCCCTCCCAAATCCCACATCTCCTTTTTTACAGCTCCCTCAAATGACAGCAGAGGAGGTTTCTGGGCTTAGAAATACACACAGAGAGAAACCGAATGCAGGAACACAGGAAACACGCTGTCTGTGATCCACACTTCAAACCATCTGGTGAGGACGCAATGTGGCAGCGCCTCCTTGAAGTCAGCTTTGCTGCTGCTGGTATCAGTCACAGTTGGGATCCAGCGTTTCTTTTTGGTTACATAAGCTGCTCTTAGGCATCATTGCACAGTCTGTGCTATCGCCAGGCTGCACAGCAAAGCAATCCTGAAAATGCACACATGGGGCTCTTCAGGTCATGGCTGGTTATACCAAAAAAAGGAAAAGAAGAAGGCATCAAATGGAAAATGAGTGTGTTTGATCTACACAACATATCATCATTTACTATTAAACGAGTAAAATAATGTAATTGTTTACTTGTGTGTGTGTGTGTGTGTAAAGCAACAGCCAGGCGTGCAGCAGTGCTGTGAGGAAACCGGCCATCTCTCTTGCAGACAGCACAGAGCTCAGGTGAGGAGTATAACCACAACACTCCACATTCTTAACATAAGGACAAAGCCAATAAGTCATAGGAAAATATATATATATGTTTTTATATTGTATTTTCCTATTTCTCAGTTTTATGTTTCCTCTCTTGCTGTTTACCCTTGTGTCGTTCGGCCTCATTTATAAACAGATGTGCAGACTTACCTGCATGAACACGTACACATCTAATCCAAAAAAATCGAATTATCTTCAGTGTTGCTCACATTCATTTTCAATCTTTGCTTCCACTTAATGGGATAGATTTTTTAGGGAAATTGGCTAAACGCTCCTTTACACACACACACACCCGCACAGACACACACACACACAAAGCTCCCCTGTGCAACCCCCTGATGAACACTTGCATATAATTACAGGCTAGAGGAGCAGATTTGCAGCTAATTACAGCCGTTAGATTGAAAACCGATGTAGTTAGTTTGAAAAAAGTGAAGCACATAAAACCCATCAGGTGAATGTGGATGGATGCTGCCTTATTCTTCTGGCAGAGCCCAGGAATTATTTCCTCCCATTTTTTTACAGGCACAAGCAGACTGCAAATACCCAGTGTTAGACATGGAGATCCCTTGTAAGCCTATTGATGCTGTTTAGGGCGCCAGTTATATGCCTCTCACACACACACACAGTCAAACTCACCTTTGTGCATGTTTCTTGTCTTTGCAGAGTGTTACTGAGCATCATGTATTTGATGGTGGAGACCATAAGAGTTCAAACAGAGGATGACAGACCTGAGTGGATCACAGCCAGAGAGGCCTTCAAGAATGAGTTGGGTATGTGTCATTCACTCCTGGAACTACACAGTGCTATGTTCTGAGAGAGATATTGGCTTGACCTCTGTCTCTTTAGGTTCACCTCTGTACAACGGAGAACCCTTTGCCCTGCTCCTCTTCACTATGGTGACCAAGTTCTGCAGCATGAACGCCCCACACTTCCCCATGAAGAAAGTCCTCCTGCTGCTCTGGAAGACGATACTGGTTAGTACATCACAACCAGTCATACATCATCCACAAACATGCACAAACATGCCGGGACGGAAGATAAGAGAAAATCCCCAAAAAAGTATTGCTTTAGTTTATCTTTTAGTGGGTTGTATTGCATTTTAGATGTGTAAAGACTATTTCAGATATGTGTTGAATCTAAATTGTATCGGCTGAAGTGCTAACAAGTCACAGACATTTTAAACTTAAGATCAGGGGACACACAAATATGTTATTTCATTTTAGGGTCAACGAATCAAACAGGTAGTGAAACATAATAAATAAAATGCAAATTACCTACAAAATACACAAACCACATGTATAGATTTATATATATATATATTGTGTATAGCATTATATTTCCCCACGCTGTCTTACTGTTGGTCCATCTTTCTGTCCAGTTCACCATGGGGGGCTTCTTGGAGCTCCAGCAGATGAAGGTGCGGGGCCGGGAGCGTCTCAACCTGCCTCCGCTACCGGAGGACAGCATCAAGGTGGTCAGGGCGATGAGAGCGGCCTCGCCCCCGGCCTCAGCCATGGAGCTCATCGAGCAGCAGCAGCAGCAGAAGAGGGGCCGCCGCAGCCGCAGGGTACAATATCTCCCTCATCCTCCACACAGATGATCTAGATTTACTGGGAAATCTGCGAGTATGTCTAAAATGTCACAATTAGACAGAAAAAGTCCCGGATCTACACCAAAATTAAATGGGTTCTTTTCCAGCCCATGTCCCATCTTTTTACCAAGTTTCATTGGAATTTGTAGTGTCGTTTTTGAGTAATCCTGCCGACAAACAAAGGAACAGGAAAGCATAACCTACTGGATGCAGATAGAACAATCAGTGCTTAAGTTTCTTCACAATATTTGAAAAGACACCTGCTGTTGAACCAGCTGTTAATTTATCTCAGTAACAGAAGTTGTTTGATGCCTTTAACTCAACAACATAACTATATTACTAACATCACATTATGAAAGCTAACCAAGACTCATCTCTATAATTTGCGCTTTATATTGTTGGACAACTCAACTTTTTGATTTGTTAAATTCCCTCTGTACCTTTTCTTTCCAAAAGTCCAACGTCATCAGTTCCCTGTTGTAAGTCAGTGACCACAGATGATCTCGGTGCTGGTGTCGGGGCATCTCAGCCCCTTGTATTTTGATAGAGCTTTGACCCAACAGCCTCTTTCTCTCTCTCTTTATAACTGTCTTATGGTTTCTCATTGGCCGTCTCCCTTGTGTCCCCACAGAGTGCCTTTGTTGATAGCTTGGAAGGAGACAGTCCCTTTCCCAAGAAGCAGGTCTTTACCCACAAATTCCCTCGTTTTCCTTCTGCATTTTCCTCTCTGCATCGAGCTGGACTTTATTGCACTCCTTTCCCACGTCCTTGCAATCTTCTCTTTCTATTTTCCTCCTCTATCTGCCCCATGCCCTTCTTTATCCTTCTTCCTAATTGTTCTGTCCTTCCCTGATCTTCCTCCTCCTGTCATTTAACCCTACCCAAGCTTGTTGGTGTTTGCCCCAGTTTTCCCCTCGCATGTGGATTTAGATCTGATCTGTGTCAACAAAGAAATGGATCGGAAACTCAAAAGTTAAAGCTTGAGTCACTGCAGTGTTACCTTGCTCTCTGCCTCTCTTCCTTTTCTCCACCTGCTTATTATTCACTTTCCCCCTTGTGTCTTCTATTTCCCTCTGTCCTTCACTTATCTTCCTTTAATGCTTCATGTTTTATTTTTAATCCCCTCCCCATCTGTCTCCTCCATTCCCATGTACACTTTTTCAATCTTACTTCCTCCTCTGCTCTTTCTCCTCCCCATCCTTCCTGTCCTCACACTGTCCCTCTGTCTTCACCTCTCCCCCCTTATCTGCCAACAAACATTCCTCCCCTCCTTACCTATTTCTTCCTCTTCTGCTCTCCCACCATTCTTGTCATCCGTTTGCTGCTATTCCTCCCACCTTCCTCCCACCTCTCTGTGCTTATCCCAATGTTTTCATCACTTCTCCAACATCATACCGTCCTCCCCTCCTCTCCTTATCCTATTTCTTCTTCCTCTGCTCTCCAACCTTTTCTTATCCCTGTTCATATTTCTCTCTCCATTTCCTCTTCATCCTCTTACTGCTTCTCTGCTCTTCCTCGCACTTTCCTTCCTCCTTACTGTGCCTGTTACCTCCCTCTCCAACATCCCCCTCTCCTTATTTCTTCCTCCTCCTCCACTGTGGCCTGCTCAGTACATGGGTATGGAGTTTTTAGAGATAGGGCTGACTTGCTGGCTGTATCATTGGCACTGGAGCGTTCACTGTATCCACTGTCCCCATAAAGACGGTCACCTCAGACATCTGCAGTAGTAGCATCCCCTACCCTGTGTAGTTTTCATCACATTGCTACTGGGTTTGGCCTCAAAAGAAATCACCTTGCACTGTGGACTCTGGACTAGGGGTCAATGTCATGAAGATGCATTCATGGAGGAGGTGAAGCGAGGTCATTACAAGAAATGTTTTACCTCTGGAGGTGTTTGGGTTTCACCTGACCTCTCTCTGAAATGGATGTCATTGGAAGCGTCTGTCCCCTAACCCCGACAGAAACAACATTTAGCTTGACCTCTCACTCAGCAGAGAATGGCTTCTCCATAGATAATGGCTCCCGACACTGTTTCTCCTCCACCTCCTTCTTCCTCCCTCTCCACCATACACTCCTCACTTAGCATTGGCATTAGCATTAGCACTGTCACTGGCGCACCATACAGCGAATGCACTATCTCAATTAATGTCTAGGCCGCTGACTCATATGCCTGATGCTTGCACTATTGCCACACTCATTCATTAGAGAATTTGATACTGTGTGTGTATGTTTGTGTTTAACGCTTGAACTAAAATGGGATTGTTTGTTGAGGAGAGCTTAAAATACAGTTTAAGCCATATGGGCCTTGCTTGCATTTGTTGCTGTTTTGGTTAAACGTGTGGTAAGTCTAATTGCTAATGTTGCTTGAAGTTGCTGTGGAAACTAAAGATAAATGTGACATTGATTTATTTATTTATTTTTGGGTACTTAAATGTTGTTTTTTACACTACGTGACCGAGGTCAGTGTAAATTCATGTGACTTTTCCAGTGCATTGGGACGTCTTACAATCTACAAACTACAAACACACTACAAACATTACAAATTTGATTACTTTTTCTAGATTATCCCGATCAGCAGATTGAAACAGTTCACACGCACATATTTGATTTGTTTTCCAGTTGAGGACCACATATGAAACTGGCATGAATCTGAACTGAAAATGCCTGGTTAAGTGCTTTTCTCTGTGTTCCTTGTGTTACCTACCTGAGGGAATGAAAATCCTGTTTGTAAGTTTACCTGCAGTGCATTTACATTATTCATATGGTCATTTGGGAGACACCAAACCTTTTGGGGGAATACGGGAAAGTAGATATAGCTATCAGCCAATAGCCATTAATCCAAAACAATTTCAGTTGTCTCCTAAACTTCACCTCTTCTAAATAATGGCTTAGTGGCAAAGCATCAGTATTGTAATATTTAAAGCTTCCAATGAACTCTAATTGCTTTACTTTGCTGTTTTCAAATGTAGGTTTTAAGTTGTTCAAATCAATTTAGTCCATGTTGTTTGATAGTATCACACAGTATATACAGTATTCTGATCAGCCTACTGGTTATGTCATCAGGTAAAGTGTGTGTACTGGTTTTGGGTCAAGTCATTATGCAGTTGTATGATTTTGCTGCTGGTTAAATAGAAATGTCAAAATCATTGGATGGATTTGTTACTCAGTCTCATTCTAACCACCTGTCCTCTCTCTCCAGCCCCTGGTCAAACAGGACAGCCTGGACACGTACAACGAGCGGGACCCCTTCAAGAACGACGATGCCCGGGACGAGGAGGAGGACCCTGAGGACACGGACAGCGGCATCGAGGGCGAGGTGGACCCTCTGGACCGCGAGATCATCATCCAGCCTCCGCCGCCACCGCCTCCTCTGAGACCTCCAACGGAGAGGGTCAACTTCCCCAAGGGCCTCCCCTGGGCCCCTAAAGTCAGGTTAACTGCTCAGTTCTTTTGTTTCGGACTCAGCTTTCAGCAGCACCCAAGACACTTTTTAACAATTATAGGCTGCGGCTTTGTTAGGAAAGAAAGATAAGGTGCTGTACACTTAAATTTCTCCCATACTTTGTAATGATATATAAACACTTAGAGCACACAAAGCTGTGTTACAAACCGCTTATGTGAAAGCTTTCTATTGCAGGCACTAATTGCTCCTAAAATGATCCCCAGCAGACGTTTAAGTCGTCTAACAGCACTAATTCCTGAGAATACAACCTCCAAGTTAATGTTGGCCGCCTGCCATGTTAACCACTACATCAGAGAAACCTTGGCTGGACAACCAGGGCTGAACGCCATTATCTTTCTGGAAGCTCTGAGAAATTAAAGCTAAATATATGAAATCGTCTCTCCTCGCTCTCTCATCCAGCAATATGTTCTCCATCTGTGTTTTCCAGACAGTCGCCTGTGTGTCTCCGCAGGGTGCAGGCTCGCTGCTGCTTGGAGGACATGAATAATGCATCTCAGAGAGGACACTTTATATTATTTATCATGCCTCAATATCTGCAAACCTAAATATCTGCAGACCTGAAGTGTGTTTATGTGCATTTCTGCAACACACAGGCCTGATCAGTGGCAGCTTCTGAACCCACTGCACAGAGAGCAGCAGCTGATAAGATTTGAAAACGCTTGTGTATGTTTGTGTGGGTGTTTGCTTGCCTTGAAAATCCTGTGAATAGTTGCCTGTTTGGATACATAATTGTAGCAGCGGGTGTTCAGAGATGGATCTAAGATCTGACTGCAGCCCGTCTGTGTGTCCACAGGGAGAAAGACATCGAGCACTTCCTGGAAACCAGTAGAAACAAGTTCATCGGCTTTACCCTGGGAAAGTGGGTATTTTTTCCCACTTTGTGTGCTCGTATTATTCTTTCAAACTTTCCTCTCAGAGTCTGGTCTAACTGAGGGTTGTTTTGCAGTGACACAGAGACCTTGGTGGGCTTACCCAGACCCATCCACGAGAGTGTCAAGACTCTGAAACAGGTGAGCTTCTCTTTCTCTCTGTAGTTTTTTACTCATTTAAGAGCAAATGTCTTCTCCTTGGTTTTTCTTCTTTTCTTTGGCTCATTACAGTCTCCTAATCAATACTCCCTCGCTGCTGAATCCCCTGACACTGGCCTCCCACTTAAAAATCCATACGTCCTGTTTACACAGACTGAGAAGTGTAGTTACACAGATTAATACCCCTCTGGTTGTCAGTCAGCAATGCTAATTAACACTTCTACTTTGATTTGCAGTATTTAATGTTCTTTTTCTTTTTCAGCACAAATATGTGTCTATTGCTGAGGTCCAGATCAAGAGGGAGGACGAGCTGCAACAGTGTCCGATGACTCTGGTCAGTTATCTTAAAAAAAATGTAACATGGGAATTTTATGCTTTTCTCAAAATTTTTGAAGACCACACATGAGATGAATGGAATTTCTAATGTGATGAATACGTAATGAGGAAATGCAGTGTATTGTGTTGTTCAGGGGGAGGAAGATGTGGAGGAGACTTCAGCAGAGATCCTGTACCTGGGTATGCTTCCTAACCTCTCCCAGTATGTGGTGAGTAGCTGATAATACTAAATACATACACTTCTATTGGTCTTTGTTTAATGTGGTCGTCCTTTGCTGCATGTCATCCCCCCCTAATTCTCACCCTTAATCACTGGCCTATCAATAAAGGGCTTAAACTTACAAAAATATATTAAAGAATTTAAATCCTGATCTAATTTAAGTAAGATGTGGGCTTGAAGTTAAGTAGGAAACAGATTTTGAAATGTTTTGGAATGTCTATAGTATGTCTTTTTAACATATACACATAATGTAAGACACGCTTTTTGTCGCTGCAAACCTATATGTGGATATACAGTAATTATTAGATGTATTGAGGAACTGCAAATGGAGTTCAGGGGAGATTGTCTCTATAATCAGATGGAGGAACCATTTCCTTAGAGTAACACGGTTCTGTTGATGCATGAGATGCAATTTAAAAGTCCTGACCTCGGCTAAATTTACCCTTCTCTAAGATGATGAATGTGTCAATCTGTTTCTTGTGATGTTTTTTTTACTCTTATTTTTTCCTGTGACAGATTGCCCTCCTGAAGCTGCTGCTGGCCGCAGCTCCCACCTCCAAAGCCAAAACGGACTCTATCAACATCCTGGCTGACGTGCTGCCTGAGGAGATGCCGTGAGTCCTCTCCCAGACTGCTGTTTTCATGCAGCCACAGACATACAGAGCCACATATACAGGAGCTGTTTTTTGAGCATTAAAGCACTCGAGTCACAAATGTTCATAAAACTCAAGCAATCTCTTTACTTTTCTTGTCTTTATTTGTATAAACATAGGCAAGAGAAGGTAGTTTGTACAACATTTAGATTTTTGATGGAAAACTATCAGAAATATGGTTTGTCTGGGTTGTTTTTCTGCAGGTGACTCAATGACACTGAGAGGTTACTTACTTAGAAAAATATTTTTAAAAAGGCTTTCACATCCCAGTCTGATATTTTATGACATTTTTACTTCAGCTTGCCATTAATGGAAAACTCTGACCTGAAAATATACTTGTTTTCAAAGAGGAATGAGCTGTCAGTCTTCTAATTCTTTTTTTTCTTTTATGGAGAAAAAGCTGTA